>NC_081186.1:115562239-115862239 GCF_029867415.1 Vicia villosa | reverse complement strand
TAGTATGGTCGAAGGGTAGCTTCTTGGTTCGACAGGATTAAACATGAAGTCGAAGGTTGTTCACATGCTTGTGTCTAAGATGCTAGGGTTGTTAGCATGTTAAATTAGGTTTTAGTGTTTAAACCCTAATTTGTTAAGTTAGCTTGTTTATTAAGTTGGCTTGTGTAATGGGCCTTGTGGAAAAAGCCCATTAGTTAGTATGTTAGGTTTTATTATAAATAGCATACTAGTCTCTCATCATTGCTAAGCTGCAAATCCTAATTTAGGGTGAGAGAGGTTATTTGTTATTCTTTTAAACTTGTAATCTTGTTTTAAGAGAAAGTAAAAGAATAGCAGTTATAACCAATTCTTGTGTTCTTCTTATCTTCCCTAATTCCCTATTATACTTTGTTCTTGACATCGTTTTTCACAACAAATTGGTGCGGTGAGCGTGGAGAAGATGCCTTCAACAAAGTATGAGATTGAAAAGTTCACCGGAGTGAATGATTTCGGTCTGTGGCGCTTGAAGATGAAAGCCCTACTGGTTCAGCAGGGTTGTTTGGAAGCGTTGAAGGGAGAGGCAGCCATGAATGCAGAATTGACGGCAGCGGAGAAGACAAATATGATCGAGAAAGCACACAACGCAATTTTGTTGAGCCTTGGTGATAAGGTTCTCCGGCAGGTATCAAAGGAGACGACGGCATCAGGGTTATGGGTGAAACTTGAAAGTTTGTATATGACCAAATCGCTGGTAAATCGACTCTACCTGAAGCAAGCTTTGTATTCATTCAAGATGATTGAAGACAAAGTATTGGCTGAGCAGTTGGATATGTTCAACAAGTTGATTCTTGATCTTGAAAATATTGATGTGAAGATCGATGATGAAGATCAAGCGCTGTTACTATTGTGTTCTTTGCCTCGATCACATGCTCACTTCAAAGAAACTCTCTTGTATGGAAGGGAGTCCCTGACGTTTGAAGAAGTTCAATCAGCCTTGTACTCTAAGGACTTGAATGAACGAAAGGAGCATAAACCTTCGACTGTTGGCGAAGGTTTGGCCGTTAAAGGAAAACTCTTACGAAAGGATGGTAAGTTCGACAAGAAGAAAGGCAAAAGCCAGTCGAAGACTTACAGTGGCGAAGCATCTGGCATTCGATGCTACCATTGTAAAAAGGAGGGTCACACAAGAAAGGTGTGCCCTGAACGCTTGAAATATCATGGAGGTAAGGATAATGGCAACGCTGCCATTGTTCAAGATGATTTCGAATCATCTGATGTTCTTGTGGTTTCAAGCAGTGACTCTAAGAAGGAGTGGATTATGGATTCAGGTTGCACTTGGCACATGACTCCAAACAAAGACTTGTTCGAGGAATTATGTGATCAAGATGGTGGATCAGTATTGTTGGGAAATAACAAGGCTTGCAAGATTGCAGGTGTTGGATCTGTGAGATTCAAGCTCCATGATGAGTCAATAAGGTTGTTGACTGAAGTCAGGTATGTTCCTGATTTGAAGAGAAATCTGCTTTCTCTTGGTGAATTCGACAAGAAAGGATATGTTTTCCAAGGAGAGAAAAGTTTCCTAAGAGTCATGAAGGGTTCGAAGGAAGTCTTGAGAGGCGTGAAGAAACAAGGCTTGTATACCCTTGAGGCTGAAGTTGTAAGTGGTTCGACAAATGTTGCATCCACGAAACCTTTGTCGAAAACAGAAATCTGGCACATGAGATTGGGCCATGTCAGTGAAAGGGGTCTGGTCGAATTAGGGAAACAAAATCTGCTTGGTGGAGACAAAGTCGAAAAGCTGAAGTTTTGTGAACCCTGTGTACTTGGAAAATCTTGCAGAGTGAAGTTCAACAAAGGCAAACAAAGAACACATGGATCCCTTGATTACATCCATGCTGATCTTTGGGGGCCTGCAAGGTGTCCATCACATTCAGGAGCAAGGTATTTTCTATCCATAGTAGACGATTATTCCAGAAAATTATGGGTATTCATCTAGAAGACTAAGGATGAAACTTTTGAGAATTTCAAAAGTTGGAAGACTCTGGTTGAAAATCAGACTGGCAGAAAGGTCAAGAGGTTGAGAACCGACAATGGCCTTGAATTTTGCAATGAGGCATTCGACAGTTTTTGTGCTGCCTCTGGTATTGCAAGGCATAGAACTACTGTAGGTACTCCACAGCAAAATGGTTTGGCTGAAAGGTTTAATCGAACTATTTTGGAGAGAGTCAGATGCATGTTGACTAGTGCCGGTTTAAAGAAGGTGTTCTGGGCTGAGGCTGTTTCGACAACAACATATCTGATAAACAGATGTCCTTCGACAGCGTTAGATATGAAGACACCTGAAGAAGTTTGGTCGGGACATCCACCAGATCTCGACAAACTGAGAGTATTTGGCTGCGTAGCCTATGCTCACATTAGGCAAGACAAGGTCGAACCTAGAGCTCTGAAATGCATGTTCATGGGATACCCTGAAGGAGTCAAAGCTTATAGGCTATGGTGCCTAGAGCCAGGTCACAGGAGGTGTATCACCAGTCGAGATGTAGTTTTCAATGAAGCTGAAATGGCTTTTAAGAAAACTGATGATGTTGGTCGAAGTACAGAAACATCTGACGAAGAGCTGGAGCAGGTAGAGATTCCTGTTGAGGTGGAGCATGTTGATGCTGAATTGCATATCCCAGATGAAGTCGAAGAAGAAGCAGAAGATGCTGAAGTTGAGGAAACTGACGATGACTACCTATTGTCGAGAGATAGGTCGAGAAGAGTCATCAAGCCACCTCAGAGACTTGGATATGCAGATCTTATAGCTTATGCCTTAATCTCTGCAAGTGAGGTTCTAGACGAAGAACCTAGAGACTATAAGGAAGTTATGAGGAGTCGAAATAAGACTGAATGGCTGAAGGCCATGGATGATGAGATGAAATCTCTTCATGATAATCATACTTGGGAACTGATCAAGAAACCTGTTGGGGCAAGGTTAGTCAGCTGTAAATGGATTTTCAAAGTTAAGGAAGGAATTGAAGGAGTGACGTCGAAAAGATACAAGGCAAGGTTAGTTGCAAGGGGTTTCACTCAGAAAGAAGGTGTCGACTTCAATGATGTGTTTTCTCCTGTTGTGAAGCATTGGTCCATTAGAATGTTGCCTGCCATGGTGGCACAGTTCGATCTTGAACTGGAACAGATGGATGTGAAGACTGCGTTCTTGTATGGTGATCTAGATGAAACGATCCTGATGAGGCAACCTGAAGGGTATGTCGAAAAGGGGAAGGAAGATTATGTGTGCAAGTTAAAGAGATCTTTGTATGGGCTGAAACAATCTCCTCGACAGTGGAATAGGAGATTCGACAAGTTCATGGCACGCATAAGTTTCATTAGAAGTCAGTTCGACCACTGCGTTTACTTCAGATTTCGACCTGGTAATTTATTTGTTATTTTGTTTCTTTATGTGGATGATATTCTCATAGCAAGCAACAGTGTCGAAGATGTGATGAGGGTGAAGGCTGAACTCAATAAGGAGTTCGATATGAAGGATCTGGGAGCTGCTTCCAGGATTCTTGGAATTGACATTCAAAGAGATAGAAAGAAGTCGAAGTTATGCCTATCTCAAGAGGCATATCTACGGAAGATTCTTGAAAAGTTTGGTATGTCGAATTCGAAGCCAGTTGTGACTCCAACAAACCCTCAATTCAAGCTGAGTATTGATCAGTGTCCCAGTACTGATGTCGAAAGAGCCTATATGAATAGCATCCCATATGCTAATATAGTTGGTTCTTTGATGTATGCTATGGTCTGTACTAGACCCGACATAGCATACGCAGTAAGTCTTGTAAGCAGGTACATGGCGAATCCTGGAAAGGCTCACTGGCAAGCATTGAAGTGGATTTTAAGGTACATAAATGGTGAAGGATAGAAAAACACTTAGAAAGGGGGGGATTGAATAAGTGTGACTTTAAATCTTGGACGATAAAAATAAATGCACAAATATTTTTATCCTGGTTCGCTGTTAACGAAGCTACTCCAGTCCACCCCCGCAGAGATGATTTACCTCAACTGAGGATTTAATCCACTAATCGCACGGATTACAATGGTTTTCCACTTAGCCGCAACTAAGTCTTCCAGAGTCTTCTGATCACACACTGATCACTCCAGGAACAACTGCTTAGTTCACTCCTAAGACTTTTCTAGAGTCTACTGATCAACACGATCACTCTAGGCTTAGTTCACTCCTAAGACTTTCTGCTCAGCCAACTGCCAAGACTTCCTGCTCAGCCAACTGCTAAGACTTCCTAGAGTATACTGATCAACCGATCACTCTAGTTCCTTACAACTTAATGTAATTCTAAGAGTATTACAAATGCTTCTTAAAAGCGATAATCACAACTGTGATATTTCTCTTACAGTTAAGCTTAATCTCACTAAAATATTACAACAGCAATGTAGTGAGCTTTGATGAAGATGAAGATTCTGAGTTTAGATTTGAACAGCGTTTCAGCAAGTTTGATTTGAATTGTCTTTTTTTAGATTCGTTAACCTTGCTTCTCATCAGAACTTCATATTTATAGGCGTTGAGAAGATGACCGTTGAATGCATTTAATGCTTTGCGTGTTCCGTACAGCTTTGCATTTAATGTTATACGCTTTTGTCAACTACCTCGAGCCTTGTTCACGCTGTGTCTACTGACGTAGCCTTTAGTAGCTTTAACGTTCCTTTTGTCAGTCAGCGTAGTCTGCCACGTGTACTTCCTTCTGATCTGATGTTTGTGAATACGACGTTTGAATATCATCAGAGTCAAACAGCTTGGTGCATAGCATCTTCTGATCTTCTGACCTTGAAGTGCTTCTGAGCGTGATACCATCTTCTGATCTTCAGTGCTTCTGATCTCATGTTCTTCTGATGCTTCCATAGACCCATGTTCTGATTCTGCTTCGACCATCTTCTGATGTCTTGCCAGACCATGTTCTGATGTTGCATGCTGAACCATTTGAGACACATCTTCTGAGCGCTGAATTATGCGTACTCTTTATATATTTCCTGAAAGGGAAATTGCATTGGATTAGAGTACCATATTATCTTAAGCAAAATTCATATTATTGTTATCATCAAAACTAAGATAATTGATAAGAACAAATCTTGTTCTAACAATCTCCCCCTTTTTGATGATGACAAAAACATATATAAATGATATGAATTTGCGATCAGAAAGAGTAGACGGCAAAAGACAAATTACACAGCTATAGCATAAGCATATGAATATGTCTCCCCCTGAGATTAACAATCTCCCCCTGAGATAAATAATCTCCCCCTGAAATAAATACTCGAAGAACTTTTGATAAAAGACTTCCCTGATTATTTCGGTAGAGACGATCATATAAGCTTCTGTCTTCAGAGAATTCATAGCTTCTGACTTCTGCTTCCATTGGACAGCTTCAGAACTTGAATTTCTTTGATCTTCAGAACATTCACAGCTTCTGACTTCTGCTTCCATTCAGGACAGCTTCAGAACTTGAATTTCTTTGATCTTCAGAACATTCACAGCTTTTGACTTCTGCTTCCATTCAGGACAGCTTCAGAACTTGAATTACTGGATCTTTTAGAACATTCACATCTTCTGATTTTCTGCTTCCCTCGGATAGCTTCAGAACTTTGAATGTCTACCAACATCACTTCATGCTAGATTTGTATCAGAACATTGTTGAATGTACCAGAGCATCATCAGAGCATCTCTACATCCTGAAATGTTACAGAACAAAAACTAAACGACAAAAGTCAGCATGAACGAGTTAGAACATAAAATGTATATTCAAATACATGATATGTATCAGAGCCAAATGTATCAGAGCATTTAGGCTAAAAACGTGTATCAGAGCAAATAATGTATCAGAGCCATAACATTATATGTATCAGAGCAAATAGAATTTTGTCATAACAGGATAGACAATGATATTCAAATTCTATTATCAGTGCTTCTGATTCATTCTTCTTTCTTGCTTCTGATCTCTGAAGCTTGATAGCACTCAGCTTGCTTCAGTTTCCATGGGTTTTGCTTCTTGTGTTTGCTTCTTGAAGATTTACTTCACTTCTCTGTACCTGCAAAACACTTAAACCATATAGAACTTGCAGTTCTTGTTAGTGAATGTGTGGGAGCCTTTACCCAGCAACTGATAGATTTAATCAAATCATTTATCATTTATCTTCTCCCCCTTTTTGTCATAACATCAAAAAGAATATTTCAAAAAATACATATGCAAGAGACAAATAGAATCACAGGAATGTAAACCAAAGAAACTTTTTCATTCATAAGCAAAAGAGGATTACAAGACAGGAATGCAGAAAAACAGATGCAACAAGGAATATAAAACTACTAAGACCAAATCCTAGGACCCTAGCTAAGACAACGCCTTATTGACTGCTCCTTGGACTTTCAGGCGAGGGATCAGGGAGACTTGGTCCTGCAGCAGATCTTCCACCACCTTTACCAGAGACAACATCCTCAGCGGGTGAAGATGAAGAGATGTCGTCAGAAGAGATTAAGGGAGAGGAAAGATCAGAGGAAGCTGAGTCTTGAAGGTCGAAAGATGAGGAAGAAGATGGAGATGATGGAGGGCTTTCACCAGGAGGATGAAACACACGTCTAGAATAGTTTCCAGACAACATTGCTTCGAAAGGATTCACCTTGAGAGGATCATAGGTGATTTTGATCTTTTTGGGTTTGGAAGGTGATGTTTCAACAGCTTTTTGTTTGTTGTTTTTATCATTTTCATTATTTCCTGGGCTTGATGAAGAGTTCATGATGGGTTTGCAGAGAAATGAACAGGTAGGGTTTGATATGGAAGAGAGAGAGAGACAGACTTTATGAGGAATGCAAGGAGATAGAAAAAGTTGAGAGGGAAAGAGAAGAGTTTGAAGAGTATTTAAAAGAAAATGAAATGAAACGAATGATGGAAAAACATTTAATGTTACGTGACGTGAGGAGAGATAATAAAGACAAATGAAGTGACTGGCACAGTTACCTATGGTCGGCGTCCCTTCAACTGCACGCACGTTTATCCACGAATAGTAACGACAGGTTTACCATCCCGAGATAAAACGTAACAGCTGTTTTGCTTTAAAAGAGGTTCTGAATCAACTTAGACAATGAAACGTTAGTAATAACCGAATCATAATTTCTAAAAGAATTCAATCAGAACTTCTGATTAAAAGAAATGTTCCACATTCATTTCAGAAGATACTCATACATGAGAACTTCTCATCTTCTCATTCTGGGCATAAATCCATACTGATGTTCTTCAGAATGAACTTAAACCTATCTTCAGCCAGGGGTTTTGTAAAGATATCAGCCCATTGATGGTCTGTATCAACAAAGTTTAAAGATATAACACCCTTCTGAACATAGTCCCTTATGAAATGATGTTTTATCTCAATATGTTTAGCTTTTGAATGAAGAATGGGATTCTTAGATAAACATATAGCAGAAGTATTATCACAGAAAATAGGAATGTTACTCTCAAATATCTGATAATCTTCTAACTGACTCTTCATCCAGAGCATCTGTGTACTACAACCAGCAGCTGCGACATATTCTGCTTCTGTTGTTGATAGAGCAATGGTTGCTTGCTTCTTGCTGTACCAGGAGATCAAATGACTTCCAAGAAATTGGCAACTTCCTGAAGTACTTTTTCTTTCAATTCTGTCTCCAGCATAGTCAGCATCGCAGAATCCTACTAAGTTGTATTCTTTAGATTTTCTGTAAACTAAACCAACATTAGTAGTACCTTTCAGATACCTTAGAATTCTCTTAACAGCAGTTAAATGAGATTCTCTAGGATCTGATTGGAATCTAGCACACAAACAAACACTGAACAGAATGTCAGGTCTAGAAGCAGTCAAATATAGAAGAGATCCAATCATACCTCTGTATAACTTCTGATCTACCTTCTTACTTACCTCATCCTTACCTAGGATGCATGTTGGATGCATAGGAGTTTTGGCTTCTTTGCAGTCCAGGAGATTAAACTTCTTCAGAAGTTCCTTCACATACTTGGTTTGATGAACGTACGTTCCTTCTGATGTTTGATTTATTTGTATTCCAAGGAAGTACTTGAGTTCTCCCATCATGCTCATTTCAAACTCAGCCTGCATAGACTTAGCAAACTCCTTTCCAAGTGTAGCATTAGATGTTCCAAAAATAATATCATCCACATATATTTGACAAATTAAAATATCCTTTTCAAAGGTTTTACAAAAGAGAGTAGTGTCCACTTTTCCTCTAGTGAAACCATTATCTAGAAGGAAAGAACTTAAGCGTTCATACCAAGCTCTGGGAGCCTGTTTCAATCCATACAATGATTTCTTTAGTTTAAAAACATGATTAGGAGACATAGAGTCTTCAAAACCAGGAGGTTGATGGACATAAACTTCTTCATCTATATAACCATTTAAGAAGGCACTCTTAACATCCATTTGATAGAGAGTGATGTTATGTTGAGTGGCAAAAGAAATTAATAGACGAATAGATTCTAACCTGGCCACTGGTGCAAAGGTTTCTGTGTAGTCAATCCCTTCTTGCTGACTATAACCCTGAGCCACCAGTCTGGCTTTGTTCCTTACCACTTCGCCTTTTTCACTGAGCTTGTTTCTGAAGACCCATTTTGTACCAATTATATTGAATCCATCTGGTCTAGGAACAAGATCCCAAACATCATTCCTTGTAAACTGATTTAGTTCTTCTTGCATAGCAATTATCCAGTCTGGATCTTCTAGAGCATGATCAACAGAAGTTGGCTCGATCAAAGATACAAGACCTAATTGACAGTCTGCATTGTTTCTAAGGAATGCTCTTGTTCTGATTGGATCATCCTTCTTTCCAAGAATGACATCTTCTGAATGACCGGAGATGAGTCTGGATGATCTTCTGACAGATGGTTCTTCAGATATGTTTAGATCCTCCAGAGAAGCTGATACTTGATCTTCAGATTCTTTGCTTCTGAGAAGCTCTGCTTCTGATGCGTTGCTTCTTGGCTCAACAACTTCTGATATGTCAATATCATAACCTGCAAAATTATCAAACTGCTTTGGTTTTTCAGAACCAAGCTTATCATCAAACCTGATATTGATTGATTCTTCTACAACCAATGTTTCAGTATTGTATACTCTGTAGCCTTTTGAGCGTTCAGAATATCCAAGAAGGAAACACTTTTGAGCTTTGGAATCAAACTTACCAAGATGATCTTTAGTGTTCAGAATAAAGCATACACATCCAAAAGGATGGAAATATGAAATGTTGGGCTTTTTATTCTTCCACAATTCATAGGGAGTCTTATTAAGAATAGGTCTGATAGAGATTCTATTCTGAATATAACATGCAGTATTTATTGCTTCTGCCCAGAAATGCTTAGCCATATTGGTTTCATTGATCATGGTTCTGGCCATTTCTTGAAGAGTCCTATTCTTTCGTTCTACAACCCCATTTTGCTGTGGAGTTCTAGGACAAGAGAAATCATGGGCAATACCATTTTCTTTGAAGAATTCTTCAAAGGATTTGTTCTCAAATTCACCACCATGATCACTTCTGACCTTTATGATTTTACACTCTTTTTCAGATTGAATCTGAATGCAGAAATCAAAGAACACTGAATGAGTCTCATCCTTGTGTTTCAAGAATTTTACCCATGTCCAGCGACTATAATCATCTACGATGACTAATCCATATTTCTTTCCTCTGACAGATGCTGTTTTGACTGGTCCAAACAGATCAATGTGCAAGAGTTCTAATGGCCTTGAGGTAGAAACAACATTCTTAGACTTGAATGCAGGTTTGGAGAACTTGCCCTTCTGACATGCTTCACAAAGAGCATCTGATTGGAATTTCAGATTAGGGAGTCCTCTGACAAGATTCAGTTTGTTAATCTGAGAGATCTTTCTCAAACTAGCATGACCTAATCTCCTGTGCCAGACCCACTGCTCTTCAGAAACAGACATAAGACAAGTCACCTTCTGACTCATAAGATCTTGCAGATCTGTCTTATAAATGTTGTTCTTCCTCTTGCCTGTAAATAGGATTGAGCCATCCTTCTGATTTACAGCCTTGCAAGACTCTTGATTAAAGATTATATCATAACCATTGTCACTCAATTGACTGATAGATAAGAGGTTATGAGTTAATCCTTCTACAAGAAGTACATTAGAGATGGAAGGAGAGTTACCAGACTTTATAGTTCCAGAGCCAATTATCTTGCCCTTCTGATCTCCTCCGAACTTGACTTCTCCTCCAGACTTAAGCACCAGGTCTTGGAACATAGACCTTCTTCCTGTCATGTGTCGCGAGCATCCAGAGTCCAGGTACCATGACATGTTGTGCCTTGTCCTTTTTGCAGTCAAGGATATCTGCAATAGGAATAATCTTATCCTTAGGTACCCACATCTTTTTGGGTCCTTTCTTGTTAGATTTTCTCAAGTTCTGATTGAACTTGGGTTTAACATTGTAAGCAATAGGAGGAACAGCATGATAATTCTTAATGTGAGTTTCATGATATTTCCTAGGTTGTGTCACATGCTTCTTAGTGTGTGTAATGTGAAAACTTTGTGCATGTGAGGTGTGCCTAATATCATGAGAGTGGCCATACTTGAACTGATCATACAATGGCTTGTATGTAATTTTCATTTCATTAACAGGTTCAAGTTTGTATGGGGTTTCACCCTCATAACCAATGCCAACTCTTTTGTTTCCAGATACGGCATATATCATAGAAGCTAGCTGACTTCTGCCAATACTTCTAGATAAGAACTTTCTGAAACTTAAATCATATTCTTTCAGAATATGGTTTAGACTAGGAGTGGATTTTTCTGAATCAGAAGGAGATCCAACATTATTGGATAATTTTAAAAGTTTTTCTCTTAATTCAGAATTCTCCAACTCAAGCTTCTTTGTTTCAAATTCAAATTGCTTTTTCAGCATTTTGTATTTGAGACTAATCTGAGACTTGAGTTCCAGAAGTTCAGTTAGACCGGAAACTAACTCATCTCTAGAAAGTTCAGAAAATACCTCTTCAGAATCTGATTCTGATGTAGATTCTGATCCGTCATCTTCTGTCGCCATCAGCGCACAGTTGGCCTGCTCATCTTCTGAATCATCTTCTGACTCATCCCAGGTTGCCATAAGACCTTTCTTCTTATGAAACTTTTTCTTGGGACTTTCCTTCTGAAGATTTGGACATTCATTCTTGTAGTGTCCAGGCTCATTGCATTCATAGCACATGACCTTCTTCTTGTCAAATCTTCTTTCATCAGAAGATTCTCCACGTTCAAATTTCCTTGAACTTCTGAATCCTCTGAACTTCCTTTGCTTGGTCTTCCAGAGTTGATTTAGCCTTCTGGAGATCATGGACAGTTCATCTTCTTCTTCAGATTCTGATTCTTCAGGATCTTCTTCTTTGGCCTGAAAAGCGTTAGTGCATTTCTTGATATTTGATTTTAATGCGATAGACTTACCTTTCTTTTGAGGCTCATTTGCGTCCAGCTCAATCTCATGACTTCTCAAGGCACTGATAAGCTCTTCTAGAGAAACTTCATTCAGATTCTTCGCAATCTTGAATGCAGTCACCATCGGACCCCATCTTCTGGGTAAGCTTCTGATGATCTTCTTCACATGATCAGCCTTGGTGTATCCTTTGTCAAGAACTCTCAATCCAGCAGTAAGAGTTTGAAATCTTGAAAACATCTTTTCAATGTCTTCATCATCCTCCATCTTGAAGGCTTCATACTTCTGGATTAAGGCAAGAGCTTTTGTCTCCTTGACTTGAGCATTTCCTTCATGAGTCATTTTCAAGGACTCATATATGTCATAGGCCGTTTCCCTGTTAGATATCTTCTCATACTCAGCATGAGAGATAGCATTCAGCAAAACAGTTCTACATTTATGATGATTCCTGAAAAGCTTCTTTTGATCATCATTCATTTCTTGCCTTGACAGCTTTACGCCTCTGGCATTTACAGGATGTTTGTAACCATCCATCAGAAGATCCCATAGATCACCATCTAGACCCAGAAAGTAACTTTCCAGTTTATCTTTCCAGTATTCAAAGTTTTCACCATCAAATACCGGTGGTCTAGTATAACCATTGTTACCGTTGTATTGCTCAGCAGAGCCAGATGTAGATGCAGGTGTAGGTATAGTCCTTTCACTTTCATCAACCATCTTTTAAATGAAGCGTTTTTCTCTTCCTGAATCTTTTCTAAACACGGTTAAGTGCTTGCACCTTAGAACCGGCGCTCTGATGCCAATTGAAGGATAGAAAAACACTTAGAAAGGGGGGGGATTGAATAAGTGTGACTTTAAATCTTGGACGATAAAAATAAATGCACAAATATTTTTATCCTGGTTCGCTGTTAACGAAGCTACTCCAGTCCACCCCCGCAGAGATGATTTACCTCAACTGAGGATTTAATCCACTAATCGCACGGATTACAATGGTTTTCCACTTAGCCGCAACTAAGTCTTCCAGAGTCTTCTGATCACACACTGATCACTCCAGGAACAACTGCTTAGTTCACTCCTAAGACTTTTCTAGAGTCTACTGATCAACACGATCACTCTAGGCTTAGTTCACTCCTAAGACTTTCTGCTCAGCCAACTGCCAAGACTTCCTGCTCAGCCAACTGCTAAGACTTCCTAGAGTATACTGATCAACCGATCACTCTAGTTCCTTACAACTTAATGTAATTCTAAGAGTATTACAAATGCTTCTTAAAAGCGATAATCACAACTGTGATATTTCTCTTACAGTTAAGCTTAATCTCACTAAAATATTACAACAGCAATGTAGTGAGCTTTGATGAAGATGAAGATTCTGAGTTTAGATTTGAACAGCGTTTCAGCAAGTTTGATTTGAATTGTCTTTTTTTAGATTCGTTAACCTTGCTTCTCATCAGAACTTCATATTTATAGGCGTTGAGAAGATGACCGTTGAATGCATTTAATGCTTTGCGTGTTCCGTACAGCTTTGCATTTAATGTTATACGCTTTTGTCAACTACCTCGAGCCTTGTTCACGCTGTGTCTACTGACGTAGCCTTTAGTAGCTTTAACGTTCCTTTTGTCAGTCAGCGTAGTCTGCCACGTGTACTTCCTTCTGATCTGATGTTTGTGAATACGACGTTTGAATATCATCAGAGTCAAACAGCTTGGTGCATAGCATCTTCTGATCTTCTGACCTTGAAGTGCTTCTGAGCGTGATACCATCTTCTGATCTTCAGTGCTTCTGATCTCATGTTCTTCTGATGCTTCCATAGACCCATGTTCTGATTCTGCTTCGACCATCTTCTGATGTCTTGCCAGACCATGTTCTGATGTTGCATGCTGAACCATTTGAGACACATCTTCTGAGCGCTGAATTATGCGTACTCTTTATATATTTCCTGAAAGGGAAATTGCATTGGATTAGAGTACCATATTATCTTAAGCAAAATTCATATTATTGTTATCATCAAAACTAAGATAATTGATAAGAACAAATCTTGTTCTAACAAATGGATCTCTAAACAGAGTCTTAATTTATGGTGGAACCTTGGGTGAAGATAGTAAAGCAGCAATAGAAGGATATGTCGACTCTGATTATGCAGGTTGTATGGATTCTAGAAAGTCTATTTCTGGATATGTTTTCACTATGTTTGGCACAACAATTAGTTGGAAAGCAACTCTTCAGAAGGTTGTTGCTCTATCAACCACTGAAGCGGAATATATTGCTCTCACTGAATCTGTGAAAGAAGCATTGTGGCTTGAAGGTTTTGCGAAGGAGCTGAAACTTCAAGGTCGAGGTATCACTGTTAAATGTGATAGTCAAAGTGCAATACACCTGTCAAAGAATTCAGCCTATCATGAGCGAACTAAGCACATTGATGTGAGGCTGCATTTCGTCAGAGGAGTAATCGAGCGTGGAGAAGTCCAAGTGCTGAAGGTTTCGACTGAAGACAATGCTGCTGATATGATCACCAAGACATTGCCGAGTTGCAAGTTTTTCCACTGTATGCAGTTGCTAAAGCTGCATGAAGAAAGCTAGTTGTTCCCTTGATGTTGTAGAGTTAGATCCAAGGTGGAGATTTGTGAGATATTGGATCGAACTCTAGTATGGTTGAAGGGTAGCTTCTTGGTTCGACAGGATTAAGCATGAAGTCGAAGGTTGTTCACATGCTTGTGTCGAAGATGCTAGGGTTGTTAGCATGTTAAATTAGGTTTTAGTGTTTAAACCCTAATTTGTTAAGTTAGCTTGTTTATTAAGTTGGCTTGTGTAATGGGCCTTGTGGAAAAAGCCCATTAGTTAGTATGTTAGGTTTTATTATAAATAGCATACTAGTCTCTCATCATTGCTAAGCTGCAAATCCTAATTTAGGGTGAGAGAGGTTATTTGTTATTCTTTTAAACTTGTAATCTTGTTTTAAGAGAAAGTAAAAGAATAGCAGTTATAACCAATTCTTGTGTTCTTCTTATCTTCCCTAATTCCCTATTATACTTTGTTCTTGACATCGTTTTTCACAACAGTAGACTTATCTAATTAAATTTTTTTTTAAAATTTCAGCCAAGTGATATTGCAAGTGAGCCTAATTCGCCGTTGATTGTAAGAGGATCTTGTGGTGGTAGCAACATTTGATGTGCATTTTATTAAGGAGATTGAACAAGACTAATATTGATTCCATTTTTTTGCTATGTTGACTCTTTAGATGAAAATTTATATTAGACTAAAGTTTGTGTTTGATTGTCATGATATCACACATATATTTTGAACAACACATTATTATCATGTTCAAGTTGAAAATGTTATCATAAATATAATTTGTATGATACCATTTTAACTACATTTATGTTATGTTACT
The DNA here is from genome assembly GCF_029867415.1 of Vicia villosa. Lineage (NCBI taxonomy): Eukaryota > Viridiplantae > Streptophyta > Magnoliopsida > Fabales > Fabaceae > Vicia > Vicia villosa. Next base: position 115,847,399 of record NC_081186.1, on the reverse strand, counting down.
TATTTAATTTTGTAGTCTAATGATTATATTTAATACTTAATTACAAATATTATAATCTAAAAATATAATGTAAAAACAATTTCAATAAAACAAAACAAAAGTAGATAAATTTTTAATATAATTGTTTAAAAATAGTTGATTGGCAAAATAATTAAGCGATAAATAAGGATACAAAATAAAACTATTCATTTATTGCAGAGGTTCTAAATCCCCACAAAAAAGTTAAAAAATAAAAAAAACTCTTATTAAAATGATGATAGAGGGGGCTGAGAGTCGCCTCAAATTAACTCTCTATACTAAGGAGGTTTAAAACCTCCGAAATATAACCCCTGCAGTTTGGTACCAGCGGTTCACCAGAACCCCCGCATATATATTATGGGAATCGTAACTACGGGAGTTTTAAAGAGTCATGCAAAAGACGTTGCGGAGGTCATAAACCCCCTCAAAATGGGTATAAAACCCCGCAAATCGAGCGCGTTTTTTGTAGTGTGTGTGTGTATATATATATATATATATATATATATATACATATATATATATATATATATATATATATATATATATATATATATATATATATATATATATATATATATATATATATATATATATATATATATATATATATATATATATATATATATATATATAACAGGAATAAAGTATAATAAGTATGAAGTTAAGTTGAAAACTTCATCCATCTTTGCACTTCTTCATAGCTTCACAAACATTATGAACTTCATACTTTGTTACAGTACCACGACTTCATGTATATCCATTGATGATGTAAGTTGTTAGTGTTTTTATTTTGTTGCATGTATTTGTTGTTGAAAAATTAAATTTGCGGTTTCACATCTTGATAACTTTCATGGTGTTTGTTGTACTCAAAACAAGAACAATACATTGTTAAGTCACAAGAAAATTAAATGAAGAAACAACAGCCGCAAACTTTATCTAGTTTGAGAAACTATGAGAAGAAATATAAGAATTATGAAGTTGTTGTATAAACTTCTTACTCCTTATATTTCTTTTTTCATAGCTTCACAACCTAGATGAACCTCATAATTGATTCTTGTTCCACGCATGATTAGTTTCAATAAAAGGTTCGTTATGGAAATATTTTATAATATCTGGTTCTGTTGTATGATGTTGTTTTGTTGATAACTGCTTTTGTATGTTGTTGTTGATTAATGTTCTCAGAGCAAGAAGATTATTTTGAGTTTATTATATTCTATGTAGATTGTTTGTCTCACTAACCCTAACTTAAAATACATTCATTTAAATTGACAAAGATACTTATAATATGCAAATTAAGTTGTATTTGAAAACCAACTTATATCAATCAATGTTTTCCGAAATGTTTGCGTCTTATATTTCATTTCATGCTCTTTTACATATAGAATATGGTATAATGACACGGCTCCTTCGATGCATCACTATCTTCAATTATAGTTAAATTTCAATAACAACAATTAATTGGATAATATGCCTCGTCATCAACACTTATAATCATAATTTTTATGATGATCCATTACCATATCATCCTAAAAACTATGATTATAAGTGTTGATGACGAGGCAGATTATCCAATGCACTGTTATTATTGAAATTTAACTATAATCGAAGATAGAGATGTATCAAAGGAGTTAGACCAATAAACCACAATCTATATGTAAAAGAGCATGAAATGAATGATGAGACGCGTGCAATCAGAAAACAATGAGTTGTTTAATATATGTAAAATAGCATGAAATAAAAAGAGCATAAAATAATATGATGAAATAATAATGAAAATATGTTAAAATGACTGATTTTTTTGTGCCGTCTTTTTCTATGCATGATCAGTGCATTTTGATGCACGTTCCTTTATGTTTGTACTTAGGCATTTCTTTGGTTTGCTTTGCTTATTTTTATAATTTATAATGTTTTTCTAATTTAGTTTATTTTTGGTTTAATTTCATTTTCGCACTTTATTTTCAGCATTAACAGTCTGCACTAAAACGGTCATAACTGGAGTTTCGAGAATCCGATTGAGGCGTTCTAATAATCGCCGAAAAGCTAAGAGAAAGAGCTACAACTTTCGTGTTGGAGTCAAAGTCAGATTCGGAGCGCATATTTTCCAGAATTTCGTTTAAAGCTGCAGCATTAGTTTTATTTAGTTTTGGATCATTAGTTTATGGGCTTGGGTTATTTTTTTGACCCAGTTTGAGTTAGTAGAGAAGAAAACCTTATTTTGTTTTATAAGGGTTGGCAGCCGCTAGAATACGGGAGACCTTTTTTGCCACAAATTTTACTTTTGGTTTCATGATTAGAATGAAGAACTAATTCCCGAAGGCAAATCCTACTGCTTATGGGTTCCATTGCTTTGAGGTTATTCTAATACTAATTTAAATTCGATTTCTGTTCAATTCTTTTCTATAAAATCATTTGCTTAATTTGATTACAATTGTTTGCTTAATTTGATTACAATTGTTTGCTTAATTCGATTGTTGTTCATAGGATAGAATTGATTAAATTCGATTGTATGCATGTTCCTAAATTTAATTGCGTGTTATCGTTTGCTTAATTCGTTAACTCGTCATATTCTTAACCGTTTGCTTAATTCGGTAAAAAGGAACATAACTCGTATGATTTTGATAAGCGCTTGTCTGATTAATCTCATAATCGAATAGGATCGAAGCCGTTTAGGGATTGGTGTTATTATAACCGATGATAAGTCGGAACCCGAATCAGTAGGATTAGCCGTTTAACTTATTTTGATAATCACTTATTTTACTCTGTTTTATAAATTGATTCTAAAACCATAAACCCCCAATTTTATATATATTAGTTAGTAACGAAACAAGAATCCTTGTGAGAACGATATCCGAGTTGTCGTTACCGTTACACTATATTTTAAAAATACTCGTTTTTGATCCGCGTGCGACAGCGGATCAAATTGGCGCCGTTGCCGGGGATTCTTGTTGTTATTAACTGATTTTAGAGTCTTAGATTTAGTGTTCGTGCGTTTAGGCCACAGGTTCCTTGCGGTTTTGGCCATAACGCCTTTTTGAGTCGAAAAATCTGTTTTTGGGAAAATTGAGTCCGATCGATAATCTTTTTTTGTCTATTGGGAGCAGAAAAATCGTGTGATCAATACTCCCTTACTCTAGAAGAGTAAGAGAATTCGACCCCAAATCTCCAAATTCATCGTTTTTCTATTTTTATTGAATTTTTTACTGTTTTCATAGAGTCGAAAAAATTCAAAAAAATTCCTAAAATTCTTATTTGTCTTAATTAGATTAAATTTAGGGTTTTTATATTTTTATGAATTTATTTTAATCGTTTTTCTTCTTTCTATTTGTTTCTGCCTGTTTGGGATATAGTTGGTATTTCTGTATTTGTTGATAACATGGTTGAACAAAGAACCTTAAGGCAGTTGGCTGCCCCTGATGCGAACTTATGCATTGAGTATCCTGATGTTGATGTATCTTTTGAATCAAAATCTGGTTTAATACATCTATTGCCTAGGTTTAATGGTTTTGCAGGTGAGGATCCGCATAAGCATCTATATGAATTTGAGGTTATGTGTTGTGCACCTTCCGAACCTTCACTAGAGGATATTGTCAAAGAAATGGCTGCAAATAATCTTCAGTATCAACAACAAATAGATTCTACTCTTCAGACTTTGCAAACACAAATTGGACAACTTGCCAATTTGGTGAATGTCATGCAGCAAGCTCAAGGATCAAACCAACAATCCTTGGAAGAGCATTCTATTTTTCAAATAGAGTTGCCTTCTGAAACTGTTGATAATACTTTTACTGATTTGTTTGCAGATGATTTTCCATCATTGTCTGGTTTTGATGATGTTTACTCTTGTGATGTTTGTACTGACACTAATATTTGCTCTGTTTGTGCTGAAATTGAGCTTGCCTTGCAAAATGATATTCTTACTGCAGATGAGGTTGCAAATGAAGTTGTTCATGTAGATGAAGCTCTTAACACCCCGGCTGCCCGGAACAAATCATCCATTGAACAACCACCTTCCCAAGAGCTGAAACCAATTCCTGAAAATCTTAAATATGCTTATTTAGAGATGAATGAAAAACTTCCGGTTATAATTTCTTCTAAACTTTATTTTGATCAAGAAAGTAAGTTTTTGCAGGTTTTGAAGAAGCATAACAAAGGAATTGGATGGACCTTGGATGACATTTATGATATTAGTTTGTCCATGTGTGTGCATAGGATCTCACTTGAAGATGCAGCAAAAGTAGTGAGGCAGTCCCATAACCTTTGGTTCCTTGATGTTGTGAAAGATGAGAGCACCTTCACGTGCCCATTTGACACTTTTACTTTTAGAAGAACATTCTTTGATCCTGGAATAAAAGGCAAAGGAGCTAAACCACTTTTTAAGGATGATGAGCATTACCGAAAGCTACTCCATGAGAGCTCCAATTTAGAAGAAGAGAATATAGAAGACCTCTCTTTGGGAAAGGCAGCTTATGTGATCACTTATCCTCCTTGACTACTCGGGTGTGTTCTTTCCTTTCTCTCACTCTTATTTTATATTAATGTTCTTTCATTGAGGACAATGTATGTCTTAAGTGTGGGGGAGAGAATCATTTATTTGTTTTGTTTTCTTCCAATTTTTTTTGTTTTTGTTTTAATTTCAACCAATAAAAAAATGCATCTTCTTGAAAGCTTTAGGCTATAGACTGATTTGAGTCGAGTTTGCGGAGACGTGGGAAAAATTCACAAGATCGGTATCGTTTTAACACCGTAAGTCTCCTGCATATGGAAATTGATTTGATTTTTTTATTATGTTTTAGCCTTAAATTCTCATTCTCTGACAGCTCTTGAGTAGTTTATTTCAGCAGTCGGCACCATCTCTCACACACTTTACGCAGGGAAGCCGATGAATATAAGTGAATGTTCCGAAAAGAAAAAAAAAGAAAAGAAAAAGGTAATACACCTTCTAAGTTTGGTGATCCTCACCCGGTCACTTAACCCAACGGTTGTGTAATCTTCACAAAAAAAAAAAGATTTCAAAACTCTTTGTTAGTTGGTTCAGCGGTTTCTGGTGCTGAACTTGGTAGGGAGGATTACGGTCCGATCCCCCGCAGCTACAACTGAGTAAGCAAAGGGTTATACCACGTAAGTACCAGAACCCCGTGCAGAAAAGGATCAGAGTCACTAACCGGTCATCTTGCTGTAAGTGTGTGGAGATAACGGGCTTAATGTGATTGCGTCTGAATGAAAAAGAGTAAAAAGGATGAGTAAGTTAGGCTATGATATAATAATATAATTTGAATTGGTTTGTATATTTAGGAGGCTTATGTCTGCATATCTGTGGTTAGTGTTATTACGATATCCTTAGTGTGTAAGATTAGTACATGTCGATGCAAACTTACCCGAAGAAGATTTGTAGCCTAGGATGAGTAACTGCTGATGTGTTTGTGCTTTCTTTGTTTTGATTTTATTTTGCTCGGAGTGCAAAAGTTCAAGTGTGGGGGAATTTGATCAGTGCATTTTGATGCACGTTCCTTTATGTTTGTACTTAGGCATTTCTTTGGTTTGCTTTGCTTATTTTTATAATTTATAATGTTTTTCTAATTTAGTTTATTTTTGGTTTAATTTCATTTTCGCACTTTATTTTCAGCATTAACAGTCTGCACTAAAACGGTCATAACTGGAGTTTCGAGAATCCGATTGAGGCGTTCTAATAATCGCCGAAAAGCTAAGAGAAAGAGCTACAACTTTTGTGTTGGAGTCAAAGTCAGATTCGGAGCGCATATTTTCCAGAATTTCGTTTAAAGCTGCAGCATTAGTTTTATTTAGTTTTGGATCATTAGTTTATGGGCTTGGGTTATTTTTTTGACCCAGTTTGAGTTAGTAGAGAAGAAAACCTTATTTTGTTTTATAAGGGTTGGCAGCCGCTAGAATACGGGAGACCTTTTTTGCCACAAATTTTACTTTTGGTTTCATGATTAGAATGAAGAACTAATTCCCGAAGGCAAATCCTACTGCTTATGGGTTCCATTGCTTTGAGGTTATTCTAATACTAATTTAAATTCGATTTCTGTTCAATTCTTTTCTATAAAATCATTTGCTTAATTTGATTACAATTGTTTGCTTAATTTGATTACAATTGTTTGCTTAATTCGATTGTTGTTCATAGGATAGAATTGATTAAATTCGATTGTATGCATGTTCCTAAATTTAATTGCGTGTTATCGTTTGCTTAATTCGTTAACTCGTCATATTCTTAACCGTTTGCTTAATTCGGTAAAAAGGAACATAACTCGTATGATTTTGATAAGCGCTTGTCTGATTAATCTCATAATCGAATAGGATCGAAGCCGTTTAGGGATTGGTGTTATTATAACCGATGATAAGTCGGAACCCGAATCAGTAGGATTAGCCGTTTAACTTATTTTGATAATCACTTATTTTACTCTGTTTTATAAATTGATTCTAAAACCATAAACCCCCAATTTTATATATATTAGTTAGTAACGAAACAAGAATCCTTGTGAGAACGATATCCGAGTTGTCGTTACCGTTACACTATATTTTCAAAATACTCGTTTTTGATCCGCGCGCGACAGCGGATCAAATTGGCGCCGTTGCCGGGGATTCTTGTTGTTATTAACTGATTTTAGAGTCTTAGATTTAGTGTTCGTGCGTTTAGGCCACAGGTTCCTTGCGGTTTTGGCCATAACGCCTTTTTGAGTCGAAAAATCTGTTTTTGGGAAAATTGAGTCCGATCGATAATCTTTTTTTGTCTATTGGGAGCAGAAAAATCGTGTGATCAATACTCCCTTACTCTAAAAGAGTAAGAGAATTCGACCCCAAATCTCCAAATTCATCGTTTTTCTATTTTTATTGAATTTTTTACTGTTTTCATAGAGTCGAAAAAATTCAAAAAAATTCCTAAAATTCTTATTTGTCTTAATTAGATTAAATTTAGGGTTTTTATATTTTTATGAATTTATTTTAATCATTTTTCTTCTTTCTATTTGTTTCTGCCTGTTTGGGATATAGTTGGTATTTCTGTATTTGTTGATAACATGGTTGAACAAAGAACCTTAAGGCAGTTGGCTGCCCCTGATGCGAACTTATGCATTGAGTATCCTGATGTTGATGTATCTTTTGAATCAAAATCTGGTTTAATACATCTATTGCCTAGGTTTAATGGTTTTGCAGGTGAGGATCCGCATAAGCATCTATATGAATTTGAGGTTATGTGTTGTGCACCTTCCGAACCTTCACTAGAGGATATTGTCAAAGAAATGGCTGCAAATAATCTTCAGTATCAACAACAAATAGATTCTACTCTTCAGACTTTGCAAACACAAATTGGACAACTTGCCAATTTGGTGAATGTCATGCAGCAAGCTCAAGGATCAAACCAACAATCCTTGGAAGAGCATTCTATTTTTCAAATAGAGTTGCCTTCTGAAACTGTTGATAATACTTTTACTGATTTGTTTGCAGATGATTTTCCATCATTGTCTGGTTTTGATGATGTTTACTCTTGTGATGTTTGTACTGACACTAATATTTGCTCTGTTTGTGCTGAAATTGAGCTTGCCTTGCAAAATGATATTCTTACTGCAGATGAGGTTGCAAATGAAGTTGTTCATGTAGATGAAGCTCTTAACACCCCGGCTGCCCGGAACAAATCATCCATTGAACAACCACCTTCCCAAGAGCTGAAACCAATTCCTGAAAATCTTAAATATGCTTATTTAGAGATGAATGAAAAACTTCCGGTTATAATTTCTTCTAAACTTTATTTTGATCAAGAAAGTAAGTTTTTGCAGGTTTTGAAGAAGCATAACAAAGGAATTGGATGGACCTTGGATGACATTTATGATATTAGTTTGTCCATGTGTGTGCATAGGATCTCACTTGAAGATGCAGCAAAAGTAGTGAGGCAGTCCCATAACCTTTGGTTCCTTGATGTTGTGAAAGATGAGAGCACCTTCACGTGCCCATTTGACACTTTTACTTTTAGAAGAACATTCTTTGATCCTGGAATAAAAGGCAAAGGAGCTAAACCACTTTTTAAGGATGATGAGCATTACCGAAAGCTACTCCATGAGAGCTCCAATTTAGAAGAAGAGAATATAGAAGACCTCTCTTTGGGAAAGGCAGCTTATGTGATCACTTATCCTCCTTGACTACTCGGGTGTGTTCTTTCCTTTCTCTCACTCTTATTTTATATTAATGTTCTTTCATTGAGGACAATGTATGTCTTAAGTGTGGGGGAGAGAATCATTTATTTGTTTTGTTTTCTTCCAATTTTTTTTGTTTTTGTTTTAATTTCAACCAATAAAAAAATGCATCTTCTTGAAAGCTTTAGGCTATAGACTGATTTGAGTCGAGTTTGCGGAGACGTGGGAAAAATTCACAAGATCGGTATCGTTTTAACACCGTAAGTCTCCTGCATATGGAAATTGATTTGATTTTTTTATTATGTTTTAGCCTTAAATTCTCATTCTCTGACAGCTCTTGAGTAGTTTATTTCAGCAGTCGGCACCATCTCTCACACACTTTACGCAGGGAAGCCGATGAATATAAGTGAATGTTCCGAAAAGAAAAAAAAAAGAAAAGAAAAAGGTAATACACCTTCTAAGTTTGGTGATCCTCACCCGGTCACTTAACCCAACGGTTGTGTAATCTTCACAAAAAAAAAAGATTTCAAAACTCTTTGTTAGTTGGTTCAGCGGTTTCTGGTGCTGAACTTGGTAGGGAGGATTACGGTCCGATCCCCCGCAGCTACAACTGAGTAAGCAAAGGGTTATACCACGTAAGTACCAGAACCCCGTGCAGAAAAGGATCAGAGTCACTAACCGGTCATCTTGCTATAAGTGTGTGGAGATAACGGGCTTAATGTGATTGCGTCTGAATGAAAAAGAGTAAAAAGGATGAGTAAGTTAGGCTATGATATAATAATATAATTTGAATTGGTTTGTATATTTAGGAGGCTTATGTCTGCATATCTGTGGTTAGTGTTATTACGATATCCTTAGTGTGTAAGATTAGTACATGTCGATGCAAACTTACCCGAAGAAGATTTGTAGCCTAGGATGAGTAACTGCTGATGTGTTTGTGCTTTCTTTGTTTTGATTTTATTTTGCTCGGAGTGCAAAAGTTCAAGTGTGGGGGAATTTGATCAGTGCATTTTGATGCACGTTCCTTTATGTTTGTACTTAGGCATTTCTTTGGTTTGCTTTGCTTATTTTTATAATTTATAATGTTTTTCTAATTTAGTTTATTTTTGGTTTAATTTCATTTTCGCACTTTATTTTCAGCATTAACAGTCTGCACTAAAACGGTCATAACTGGAGTTTCGAGAATCCGATTGAGGCGTTCTAATAATCGCCGAAAAGCTAAGAGAAAGAGCTACAACTTTTGTGTTGGAGTCAAAGTCAGATTCGGAGCGCATATTTTCCAGAATTTCGTTTAAAGCTGCAGCATTAGTTTTATTTAGTTTTGGATCATTAGTTTATGGGCTTGGGTTATTTTTTTGACCCAGTTTGAGTTAGTAGAGAAGAAAACCTTATTTTGTTTTATAAGGGTTGGCAGCCGCTAGAATACGGGAGACCTTTTTTGCCACAAATTTTACTTTTGGTTTCATGATTAGAATGAAGAACTAATTCCCGAAGGCAAATCCTACTGCTTATGGGTTCCATTGCTTTGAGGTTATTCTAATACTAATTTAAATTCGATTTCTGTTCAATTCTTTTCTATAAAATCATTTGCTTAATTTGATTACAATTGTTTGCTTAATTTGATTACAATTGTTTGCTTAATTCGATTGTTGTTCATAGGATAGAATTGATTAAATTCGATTGTATGCATGTTCCTAAATTTAATTGCGTGTTATCGTTTGCTTAATTCGTTAACTCGTCATATTCTTAACCGTTTGCTTAATTCGGTAAAAAGGAACATAACTCGTATGATTTTGATAAGCGCTTGTCTGATTAATCTCATAATCGAATAGGATCGAAGCCGTTTAGGGATTGGTGTTATTATAACCGATGATAAGTCGGAACCCGAATCAGTAGGATTAGCCGTTTAACTTATTTTGATAATCACTTATTTTACTCTGTTTTATAAATTGATTCTAAAACCATAAACCCCCAATTTTATATATATTAGTTAGTAACGAAACAAGAATCCTTGTGAGAACGATATCCGAGTTGTCGTTACCGTTACACTATATTTTCAAAATACTCGTTTTTGATCCGCGCGCGACAGCGGATCAAATTGGCGCCGTTGCCGGGGATTCTTGTTGTTATTAACTGATTTTAGAGTCTTAGATTTAGTGTTCGTGCGTTTAGGCCACAGGTTCCTTGCGGTTTTGGCCATAACGCCTTTTTGAGTCGAAAAATCTGTTTTTGGGAAAATTGAGTCCGATCGATAATCTTTTTTTGTCTATTGGGAGCAGAAAAATCGTGTGATCAATACTCCCTTACTCTAGAAGAGTAAGAGAATTCGACCCCAAATCTCCAAATTCATCGTTTTTCTATTTTTATTGAATTTTTTACTGTTTTCATAGAGTCGAAAAAATTCAAAAAAATTCCTAAAATTCTTATTTGTCTTAATTAGATTAAATTTAGGGTTTTTATATTTTTATGAATTTATTTTAATCATTTTTCTTCTTTCTATTTGTTTCTGCCTGTTTGGGATATAGTTGGTATTTCTGTATTTGTTGATAACATGGTTGAACAAAGAACCTTAAGGCAGTTGGCTGCCCCTGATGCGAACTTATGCATTGAGTATCCTGATGTTGATGTATCTTTTGAATCAAAATCTGGTTTAATACATCTATTGCCTAGGTTTAATGGTTTTGCAGGTGAGGATCCGCATAAGCATCTATATGAATTTGAGGTTATGTGTTGTGCACCTTCCGAACCTTCACTAGAGGATATTGTCAAAGAAATGGCTGCAAATAATCTTCAGTATCAACAACAAATAGATTCTACTCTTCAGACTTTGCAAACACAAATTGGACAACTTGCCAATTTGGTGAATGTCATGCAGCAAGCTCAAGGATCAAACCAACAATCCTTGGAAGAGCATTCTATTTTTCAAATAGAGTTGCCTTCTGAAACTGTTGATAATACTTTTACTGATTTGTTTGCAGATGATTTTCCATCATTGTCTGGTTTTGATGATGTTTACTCTTGTGATGTTTGTACTGACACTAATATTTGCTCTGTTTGTGCTGAAATTGAGCTTGCCTTGCAAAATGATATTCTTACTGCAGATGAGGTTGCAAATGAAGTTGTTCATGTAGATGAAGCTCTTAACACCCCGGCTGCCCGGAACAAATCATCCATTGAACAACCACCTTCCCAAGAGCTGAAACCAATTCCTGAAAATCTTAAATATGCTTATTTAGAGATGAATGAAAAACTTCCGGTTATAATTTCTTCTAAACTTTATTTTGATCAAGAAAGTAAGTTTTTGCAGGTTTTGAAGAAGCATAACAAAGGAATTGGATGGACCTTGGATGACATTTATGATATTAGTTTGTCCATGTGTGTGCATAAGATCTCACTTGAAGATGCAGCAAAAGTAGTGAGGCAGTCCCATAACCTTTGGTTCCTTGATGTTGTGAAAGATGAGAGCACCTTCACGTGCCCATTTGACACTTTTACTTTTAGAAGAACATTCTTTGATCCTGGAATAAAAGGCAAAGGAGCTAAACCACTTTTTAAGGATGATGAGCATTACCGAAAGCTACTCCATGAGAGCTCCAATTTAGAAGAAGAGAATATAGAAGACCTCTCTTTGGGAAAGGCAGCTTATGTGATCACTTATCCTCCTTGACTACTCGGGTGTGTTCTTTCCTTTCTCTCACTCTTATTTTATATTAATGTTCTTTCATTGAGGACAATGTATGTCTTAAGTGTGGGGGAGAGAATCATTTATTTGTTTTGTTTTCTTCCAATTTTTTTTGTTTTTGTTTTAATTTCAACCAATAAAAAAATGCATCTTCTTGAAAGCTTTAGGCTATAGACTGATTTGAGTCGAGTTTGCGGAGACGTGGGAAAAATTCACAAGATCGGTATCGTTTTAACACCGTAAGTCTCCTGCATATGGAAATTGATTTGATTTTTTTATTATGTTTTAGCCTTAAATTCTCATTCTCTGACAGCTCTTGAGTAGTTTATTTCAGCAGTCGGCACCATCTCTCACACACTTTACGCAGGGAAGCCGATGAATATAAGTGAATGTTCCGAAAAGAAAAAAAAAGAAAAGAAAAAGGTAATACACCTTCTAAGTTTGGTGATCCTCACCCGGTCACTTAACCCAACGGTTGTGTAATCTTCACAAAAAAAAAAGATTTCAAAACTCTTTGTTAGTTGGTTCAGCGGTTTCTGGTGCTGAACTTGGTAGGGAGGATTACGGTCCGATCCCCCGCAGCTACAACTGAGTAAGCAAAGGGTTATACCACGTAAGTACCAGAACCCCGTGCAGAAAAGGATCAGAGTCACTAACCGGTCATCTTGCTATAAGTGTGTGGAGATAACGGGCTTAATGTGATTGCGTCTGAATGAAAAAGAGTAAAAAGGATGAGTAAGTTAGGCTATGATATAATAATATAATTTGAATTGGTTTGTATATTTAGGAGGCTTATGTCTGCATATCTGTGGTTAGTGTTATTACGATATCCTTAGTGTGTAAGATTAGTACATGTCGATGCAAACTTACCCGAAGAAGATTTGTAGCCTAGGATGAGTAACTGCTGATGTGTTTGTGCTTTCTTTGTTTTGATTTTATTTTGCTCGGAGTGCAAAAGTTCAAGTGTGGGGGAATTTGATCAGTGCATTTTGATGCACGTTCCTTTATGTTTGTACTTAGGCATTTCTTTGGTTTGCTTTGCTTATTTTTATAATTTATAATGTTTTTCTAATTTAGTTTATTTTTGGTTTAATTTCATTTTCGCACTTTATTTTCAGCATTAATAGTCTGCACTAAAACGGTCATAACTGGAGTTTCGAGAATCCGATTGAGGCGTTCTAATAATCGCCGAAAAGCTAAGAGAAAGAGCTACAACTTTTGTGTTGGAGTCAAAGTCAGATTCGGAGCGCATATTTTCCAGAATTTCGTTTAAAGCTGCAGCATTAGTTTTATTTAGTTTTGGATCATTAGTTTATGGGCTTGGGTTATTTTTTTGACCCAGTTTGAGTTAGTAGAGAAGAAAACCTTATTTTGTTTTATAAGGGTTGGCAGCCGCTAGAATACGGGAGACCTTTTTTGCCACAAATTTTACTTTTGGTTTCATGATTAGAATGAAGAACTAATTCCCGAAGGCAAATCCTACTGCTTATGGGTTCCATTGCTTTGAGGTTATTCTAATACTAATTTAAATTCGATTTCTGTTCAATTCTTTTCTATAAAATCATTTGCTTAATTTGATTACAATTGTTTGATTAATTTGATTACAATTGTTTGCTTAATTCGATTGTTGTTCATAGGATAGAATTGATTAAATTCGATTGTATGCATGTTCCTAAATTTAATTGCGTGTTATCGTTTGCTTAATTCGTTAACTCGTCATATTCTTAACCGTTTGCTTAATTCGGTAAAAAGGAACATAACTCGTATGATTTTGATAAGCGCTTGTCTGATTAATCTCATAATCGAATAGGATCGAAGCCGTTTAGGGATTGGTGTTATTATAACCGATGATAAGTCGGAACCCGAATCAGTAGGATTAGCCGTTTAACTTATTTTGATAATCACTTATTTTACTCTGTTTTATAAATTGATTCTAAAACCATAAACCCCCAATTTTATATATATTAGTTAGTAACGAAACAAGAATCCTTGTGAGAACGATATCCGAGTTGTCGTTACCGTTACACTATATTTTCAAAATACTCGTTTTTGATCCGCGCGCGACAGCGGATCAATGCATCAGAGGAAAAAAAAAAGTAAGGGACAAAAATTAAGGTATGACACTCCTTACTAACCTTTTTATTAGTAACCCATCCCTCAATTAGAGACTTCCAATATTACCCTCACTTATCCCCCTATTCACCAAAATGCGCGTATCATTCTCTAATTTTATTTTAATAAAAATACTACTACTATTCCTTATTTTTTTTATTATTTTATTAATAAATCTAATATTCCTTATTTTTCTATCATCATAATATTCTAATCATTCACCTCATAATTCTATTTATTTTAATATAAGCCAATTAATTCAGTATTTCATCCAATATTACTATTTTATCTTATTTTCAATTATTTTAATCAAAACACTAACCTTTCTAATTATTCCAATTAATTTCAACAAGGTTCAATTCTCTCTATACTCTACAACTATTCTCTACACCCATATAACATATAATCAATAATTTATTTAATTAAATACCCAATAATTAAATAAATACACAAATAAATCAATTAAATCGCCCAATTAAAAATTGAGGTGTAACAACTCTCTCCCACTTAAAAAAAAATTTCCCTCGAAAATTACACGAGGAAAACAGAGTCGAATACGACTCTCTCATCTGTTCCCCACGCTCCTAAGTCATGCTTCCACCAGCTAGTCCTCCCCACACTACCTTCACTAATGAAATCTCTTTACCACGCAACTGCTTCACTTCTCGGTCCTCTATCCGCTTGAGTGATACCTCCACAGTTAAGTCATCTCTCACCTGCACATCATCCACTTGGATCACATGAGACGGATCCGGAATGTACCCCCTCAATTGAGACACATGAAACACATCATGAAGATTCACAAGCGACAGTGGCAAAGCAATCCGATAAGCCACTTCTCCTATCTTTCCTAAGATCCGGTATGGACCAACAAAATGCGGCGTGAACTTTTGAGACTCCAAAGCTCGACCAACACTAGTTACTGGTGTAACTCTAAAAAACACATGATCTCCCTCCTGGAACACAAGTGCTTTCCTCCTCTTGTCATGATAACTTTTTGACAACTTTGCGATGCTTTCATCTTCTTTTGGATCATCTTGATCTTCTCAGTTGTCTACTGAACAATCCCGGGTCCGAGCACAACACTCTCGCTTGACTCATAACAACACAAAGGAGCTATACATCTCCTACCATACAACACCTCATACGGTTTCATTCCAATACTAGAATGGAAAATGTTGTTGTTGGTAAACTCAATCAACGACAAATAGCTATCTCAAGCACCTCCTTGTTCTAGCACACAAGCCCTCAACAAATCTTCCAAAGGCCGAATGGTCATATCTGTTTGACCGCCTGTCTGCGGATGATAAGCAGAACCCAAAAATAATTCAAAATATTCTAAAAAAAAAAAACTTCAAATTTGATTTGTTCTATTTTGTGCACTTTTGTATATCTTGATAAACAAGTTATATTGTGTAAGAAAGATTCAATTCAAATTGTTAAAAGTGACAAAAATAAGTATTAATCCAATTATTTCAAATTTATTTCTTTAATTCTAGATTAAGATTAGTAAACCTAATTCTCACGTTATAAATACCCTTAAAATTCTAGACTTTCAAGAATCTAACCTTTCTTACACAATATTTTGACCAATTCACAATCTCTCACATTTTTACACAATTTTCTCATTAAGTTTTTTTCATTATAAAATAAAACCTTTTTTCTCACTACCATAACTAACAATTTCACTTACCTCACCAATCAATTCACCTACTTTTTTTACACCAATTTTTAAAGCAAATTCTAACATATTTTCTTTCAATTTCAAAATCATTGTTTTTTACTCCTTCACGTTTGTTTTCACAACATCATTCCCATAGATCACTACATTTCATTCACAAATTCCAACCTACAAGATCATCACCAAACATCATTTAAACTTTTTTTCATCCCTCTAACCATTACAAATCATAACTTCTATAAAACCTACAAACAAAACCATACTCAAAATAAATTAACAAAAAAAACTCTTTTCCATGATATCTTTACAACACAAACCTTCATAACTTATATCATCCCAATTTTTCTTTCATGAAGCAAACATGCAAACAAAATATACTTTCAAACATAAACATGCATACACTACTCTCCCCCAAAATCCATCCATTACCTTCTCTTTCAAATTCACATAATCATCACCGTTGACAAAACTAAATGCATACAAAACATCATCAACATTGAACAACAATATCCACAAAACTGAAAAGTACATATCTTTTCTGGTGGATTTTAATTTTTATTATTTCTTTAGAAATTAAATTTAGGTTTGGTAATTTGGGCCTTGGACCTTTTGGGTTTCTATTTTGTTTATTTGCACCTCTAAAATCATTATATATCTTTAGTTCAATTACTCTAACTTTTATTGCTTAGGTTAATTAATTAGTTTTTGTTAACTTAGATCAATTAGTTTAGTTTTTCATTATTCAAAAGCATAAAAATATTTTTAATTTTAGTTAAATTAATTATTACGTTTTTTATAAAACTAGTTTAGTTATTTTTCATCATGAAAAAAAATACAAAAAAAAAAAAAAAATACAAAACTTCAAAAAAACATGTATTTTATTAATTCAATTTTTTAAAATCGAAAAAATAAGTCTTTAGCTTTCTTCAGATAAAATTAGTTAGTATTATACATATTTAGGATTTCCGACTAATTCAACCTTCACACACTCACTTGTAAATAAATAGGTCATTACTCTCGTACATTAAACACTAATCAATAAACTTAAAATCGATGCAACGAATAGAAATTTTTATTTTATTCACGTGCAACAAATCAATTTCTTTTTTCCCCGTGCATCTAATTCTAACTCCAAACAAAGACATCTTTTCATAAATTAAAATTAACCAACCAATAAATTGCGAACTACGATAATTCGAACTTCTTCATCCTTTGATGAGAGATACGTATGCACACAGTTGCGAAACAAGGGGCGTCCATTAATTATTTTTCCAATTTTAAACATTTGTAAATACATTTGTAAGTAATCAAGAAATAATTAACATGCATACAAGCCGTTGCAAACACCTTGACCCTAATCTAGAGAAGGTTCCCTTTGAGTACAAGGAAGGTGAGAGGCGCCTAACACCTTTCCCTCACTTAATCGACTCCTGAATACATATTCGGTTGCGATGACTGTCTTATCCCTCCTTTTAGAGTTTATCTTTATTTCCCCTATTCCTTAGGAATGAAGAAAGTATAGTGGCAACTCTGTGTATTTTTTCGACCGTGACACTTGATGTAAAAATGTGGCAGAAATGATAACTAGATTTCTTTCAAATGAATGAATATGACGGTTATTTATAGAGTTGTGTTTGAGAATTCTCGCTTAGAAAAACCTTTAGGTGGCATGCGAACTTGCTTTTATTCACCTCTAAGCCATGTTTAGCTCATGCTCAAGCGAGCTCCATCATACTTCGCTTAGCGAGCTTCCTTTTATCCCCTAGCGAGTAAACCCTTCCTTCATTTGGAAGTAGCTTAGGCAAGAAGTCGTTGAACCGCCTTACCTCGCTTAGAGAGATATCTGTCTTGCCTAGTTTGTGTCTTTCTTCTTTGTGAAGTAACTTGGATTTGAAGTAATCTTTGAACTACCATAACTCACTTAGTGAGACTCTGTCTTTGTTTGGCGGGGAGATCTTTAAAAGGTTTGTAATGTGTTTGGTTTAGAGAGCTTTTGCTTCATTTGACAAGGAAATCATTGATGGTTTTGTCATGTTGCTCGCTAAGCATGCTTTTGCCTTGATTAGAGAATGCTCTGCTTTTAGGCTGGGCGAGCCCTTAACTCACCCTGCAAGGTCTCTGCCACTAAGATGATAAAATTTGTCATTTCCCTAATCATTTTCACCTGTACTTATGAATAACATAGTTAAAAATTGGGGTTTTCACGTGAGTACTTATGACTTAAGTTAAAAAGAGCTTACCTAAAATTAGTAAATTTGAAACTTATCAACTCTCCATAACTTATGTTTTTGTTTTTCCTCAAACAAAATCAACACAAATGACAAATGATTCTAAAATTTCACTATGCATTCTTCATATGAGGTTTCATAACTTAATTAAAAACTTAGAAAAACTTGTAGCATGGAATGATTTGGTTAAATGCAACTTCTAAATCAACATCTTAATCATTTATGAACCTTACTATGAAGATAAAAAACTTGATCAACCAAATTATGATTTCAAAGCTTAGTTAGCTCAACTGTCAATTTTTCACCAGAATCCTGATCTCACTAGATATCACTTATTTGGTTTGTGTTTTCCTCATTTTCAAGCAATTCATAAACCACAAATCAACTTTTTACTTCATCTAAGCAATATCAAAAAATACATAATCAATCATGAATCACTAAGGTCTTTTATTCATGTTATAATGTGTCCGGACCAAAAAAAACCATTTTATTTCAAAAAGTTTTTCTCTTAATTTCTTTGGTGATTTTTCTTTTGCTTCGTTACTTTTGGAACTTTTGATTTTTTTATTGTCAAAATAACACTCTTTTCTTTTTCATTTTCTTTCTTGAGATTCACCAATAACTACTTGGTTTATTTTTCAAAATCACATAACTCACTTGGTTAGGCTTTGGATTATTCTAATTCAAATCAACATGTTTTGACAAAAAAAAAAGAAGAAAAATTTGTGAAATATAATTTTAATTAATCAATGGTTTCATTCTCATGCTATCCCTCATAGCATGAAATGAGACAAGTAGTGAAATCATCATGTTTTTACAAAATAAGTAGTGAAATAAAGCTTTAAGCAATCAATGATTTCATTCTCATGCTCTCTGCCATATATAATCACTAAAATTATCTTTAAATGGAGCAATTAAGCAAAACCTTTTCAACATGCCATTCCATTTGGTTATGATTCAATTGTAAACCTGCACTATGCATATTTCTCTCCTAACACGAGCAAAGGCTCGCCTAGTGAGAATGTCTTCGTCATAAAGTTCTTTGCATTTCTTTTTTATCCATGGAACCATATGTATTTTATTTTCATATTATTAATTAAGAATAAAAGTTAAATATGTTTTTATTCCTTATAAATATTTTAATTTTAATTTATAATTTTTATTAAAAAAATATTATATTTTAATTCCTACAAAAATTTCATGTATGCAGTTTTCGTTCTTGCTATTTTCTAAAATTTTAAAAACTATTTAATTATCTTAAATTTTTAAATTTTTTAATAATTTTTTTTACACATGTTTAGAATACAATAATTTAACAAAGTAAT
This sequence comes from Vicia villosa, assembly GCF_029867415.1. Taxonomy (NCBI): domain Eukaryota; kingdom Viridiplantae; phylum Streptophyta; class Magnoliopsida; order Fabales; family Fabaceae; genus Vicia; species Vicia villosa. The sequence goes on along the minus strand of NC_081186.1, from coordinate 115,828,209 downwards.
TTATAATTTTTATTTTTCATATACCATAAATTATATGTTATTTTCTAATATTAATAAAACTCTAATGTGTCTTTTTTATCATTCTATTTACTATTTATTATCTTTTTTAATTTTTAAATATTTTTTTGTACAATTACTAAAAAACAATTTTATAAAATAATTCATAAATTTTCTTTTTCATATACCATAAATTACATCATTAACTCTAAAAAAAATTACATATTGACTCTTTTCTTATTATATTAGGAAAAGATTATTATTATTATTATTATTATTATTATTATTATTATTATTATTATTATTATTATTATAAGAGTTAAATATGTTTTTGTTTTCTATAAATATCTCAATTTTTTCATTTTTAGTCTCCATTAAAAAAATATATATACTTTAGTCCCTACAAAATTATTATGCATGTAATTTTAGTCCCTCCTGTTAAATCAATTTGTATTTTTGAATGATTATTTTGAAGATATGTTTAGAACGTTATAAAAAGTTTCTCTGAAAATAAAAAACTCAAAATTTGATTTTTAATTCGAAATTTTCATTACTTTTATATTATCTTTTGTAAATTAAAAAATTTATATTTAATTCTTCTTATTTTAAAAAATTGTGAAATTTGGTAAAGAGATGTTTTATTTTATTGTAAAAAAAATTATTCAAAAATTAAAAAGTTTAAGGGTAATTAAACAGTTTTCAAAATTTTAGAAAATAGCAAAGACTAAAATTGCATGCATGAAATTTTTGTAGGGATTAAAATATATTATTTTTTAATAATGACTAAAAATAAAAGTTGAGATATTTATAAGGACCAGAAAATATTTAACCCCTATTATTATTATTATTATTATTATTATTATTATTATTATTATTATTATTATTATTATTATTATTATTATTATTATTATTATTATTATTATGTTTTCATGAAAATTACATGATAAGTAGATGCATGCATCATAATCGATCAAGATGAACACATTTCAATTTTAAACTAGGTGGAGGTTGTGTACACTATTTCAAGGACACGGGAAACATGAGGAAATTTATAACTTAAAGAAATAATCATTTGCTGCCATATGGACAAACAACAAACTCAAACACTAGCCCTTGGTGGTTATATGGTTTAATTGGCGTTCTACCATGATTTTTCTGCAAGTAACACTATCCTTCAACTTCCTTTATTTTTAGTTCTATGCATACTGAATTTTGAATATTTAAGAAATTAACATGAACATGAAAACTTTGATACATCATCATAAATTTTTTGGTACAAAAGAACCACATATTTATTTTACATGGTTTAGGGTTTTATTTGCACGATGATTGGACTTTTGACTTTGTGGGTGCCATCTGACCAAACAAGTGACGATGAAAGCACATGTTGATGTGATCCTACTCTTCCAACAGCGGTGACGACAAATGACTGTGTCTCTTGGAATGATTTGAATGAGAGAAGATTTGGCTCCACTGTAATCTTGACATTTGGAATTGGAGTGATAATAGCCTTGTAAGTTGCGTTGGGTGAGCCAACATTTGTAACTGTTTTAGGAAACTTGATATTGAAAGGCGTCTCTGACGTAATAGAAATCACTATTGCAGGATAGTTTAGATCTTTTACCAAAGATAGGTTAGAAGCACCACGACAACTTGAGTTGTCTCTAGTAATCTGTTTAATTTTTCCATTATCGTAACCATAATTACAAAGCATTTGCACATAATCGTCCTTTGTAATGTTATAAATAAGTCCTGGATCAACAGCTAATCGTGGATTTGCATTCCCGGATCCATAAGAAAACTCACCAGCCAAATCAATATAAGTACCATTTACTGGTTTTGCAGTGGTCATGATGGCAGACTTGATAGCTGCAGGTGACCAGTCAGGATGAAATGATTTCACATAGGCAGCAATTCCAGTAATGTGGGGACATGCCATAGAGGTTCCAGATACTATGCTGTAGTTGACCTTTCTCGTGTCATCGAAATTCTCAGAGGGTGAGGCTAGAGGTGAAAATGCAGCCAAGATATCCACTCCCGGAGCACTTATATCTGGTTTCATGATATCTAGAACCAATGTGTTTGGGCCACGAGAAGAGAACGAGGCAATTCTAGGAGAAGTTGTGTCATGGAATATCTCACTCTTCAAAATTTCAGCCACAGGGGATTTAGTGGAATTTATGTAAGATTGAACAAGAACATAGTCCTTTGAATTTAAGTTAACTGAAGGCATTTGAGATACATAAGAAATATCATTTAGTTCAACATTTGAGACTATACCAGATGCACCATTTTCAAAAGCTGAATCTTCATACCCCAATGATTCACACACAACAATTTTACCTTTGACCTCCGTTTCGATAAAGCCATCATAGCAAGAAACCTTAGCTATTGAATTTTTTGTGCCATTTGAAGTGAAAGTATTTACAGACCTACCAATGAGAGTCTTTCCATTTCCAAGAACAAGCTTATCAATGAATTGACGATCTATGGTAGTTGCAGCAACACTAAATAACCAAGGTGCTACACTTGAAGTAGAGCTTGGGCTAGGACCAGAGTTTCCTGCAGAATGCGATGTGAGTATTCCTTTCTCCATGGCATGAAAAGAAGCAATAGCAATAGGATCCTTAAGAAATTCAACAGCTGTATCACTCCCAATTGAGATAGAGATGATGTCAACTCCATCAGCAATGGCATCATCAAATGCAGCTAACATATTACTACCAGTGCATGAACCATCTGGACCACATAATTTGTACACAGCAATCCTTGAAGATGGGACTCCACCTCTTGCAGTGCCTTTTGCAAGATCATAAAAGCTCACACCTTGCACCTCTCGTCCACCTGCAGTTGATGATGTGTGAGTTCCATGACCAGCCTCGTCTCTTGCATCCTTTGCATTACCATAAAACCGTGCTCCGATAATTTTCTTGTTGCAAGTAAAGTTAGCACCTCCTTTACAAACTCCTTTCCACTTTTTTGGAATGGGACCAAGACCTAAACAATCATAACAACTCAATTGATTTAATAAATTAATACACTCTACTTATTTAAATATTGTGAATATACTAACCATGTTTGTTTTTCTTCCTACAATATATACAATAACTTTTCCAAATATTTTAAGATACAAAATTAACACCAATTACAAATAGGAGGATGAAAAATTGGCTTAGTTATTGGGATGAAGTTGTTAAGGAAAAGCGATAAGGTAGTTAACAAGTTAATCTCCATTCAAAAACATACTACAAACAATTAATAACCCATGGCATTACAAAAATTACATTAATAAACAAATTTATGTACAATAAGATATATCAGTTAAATATAATAATCACAAAAATTGTTCTATATAAATAATTATGTATAATTTTTTAAGTGGGTTCAATATTTTATTCATATTATAAATTTTCAAAATAAATCAAGATAGTTATAACAATATATTCTAATTTGACAAATAAAAATATACCTTTGTCATTGAAACTTTCAGACTCTGGCCATATTCCACTATCTATGACTCCAATTATCAAATCACTCTCAATAATTTGATCTCTTTTGATTGATTGAGGAAATCCAAGAAAATCCCACGATCTTGTAGTTTGAATATGAAAATTTTGACTTGGAAAAACTGAGACCACATCTTTCATCCTAAGAAGCTTTTCCCTTTGTTGGTCATTGAGTATGGCAGAAAAACCATTGAAACTTCTCTTATAACTTTGAACCAATAGATCTTCTACACCAATATCACCAATAACTTCTTCCAATATGTTGAGATGATGAGAGGTTGCAGAATATGATGCTTCATTAGGAAGTGAACCCATATATACAATATAAAGTTTACTACTTTCATCACCACTTTCAGTGGCAGAACACATCAAAAATGTTATTGATGACAAAACCATAGAGACAAAGAAGAATAAAATAACATTATATTTTACCATTGTTTGCATTTTTGAAAGAGTGAATGTTTAGCTCAAGCCCAAATAATGCATGTATATAAACACATAAAAGACCAAATTAAAATAATATTTTTAATGAATTCAATCCTCTATATATAAGTTTTTATAGAAATAAATAGAAAAAAAAAATACCAAATACCTTTTTTTTATAAAATTTATTAATTTATAGACCAAATACATTTTAATGATTGATATATTTAAACAATATATTGACCAAATAAATAAATAATTCAATGAATTTGATTTTTTATTTTTTATTTTTATATTTTATATAAAATATAAGATTATGATTATGATTCGTTGAAATAGAGATGTATTTGATCAGCATATAGCACAAATACATTGTTTATTTATTGAATTAAAAAAAAGTTTAATTATTTTCAACGTGGCATTTATTATTTTTTTTAATTATTTTTCTAATTCCACATGTAATTTTATATTTTTTTAATACTTTTTTTAAATCGATGATGCTTATTCCACTTTTTTCTTTTCTTTTCTATTTTGTACTTTTTTTATTTTTTAAAAGTTACTTATTAAAATATTATAATTTTAAAACTTTAGCCTATCATCTTTTACAAAGCCAACTATTTTAAGAAATTAATAATTATTGTGTAAAAAAGATATATAAACATTACCATTTGGTAAGACATTTTCGATGCGGAACTTTAAAAATATGTAACATACCATCATCTTTAAAAGCAATTGTTGATGCAAGGTAAAGTAACCCTTGAGCTTGGATTACTTGGGTGAGTTCTAATACACTCACTGGCTTTTCCCTGGATTACTCGGCTCTTTAAAAGCAACCCTCCAGCACCTTATTCTCGACCTATGCCACCAGGTTATTTTCTGAGAAACATGCCAGAATCATCCATGGATGATGAGCAGTACTAAACACAGATGCATGTGATTGCAAAACGTTTTATTATATTTTCTACTCTATGTTATGATCCAAATTGAAGAAAAGCCATGTCATCAAAGTGAGTCATTAAAATGGTTAGAGAAAAGAGACATGTGTCACTTGATCCATCAATTAAGGGAATAGAGTTAACAAGAAATATTCTCTTAATCTTCTATAAAGGGAGCATTGATTGGTATCAAAGGTATGGAAGAAAATTGATGAATCACTCCTCTCTCTCTCCCTTTTGGTACTCTCTTGAGAGTAATGATTAAGTCTTATACTTAATCTTCTTCTATCTTTCTACTATTTCTTTAATTTGTCAATTTGCATTTGTATTCACTCAATTTCTATTGTATTGTTTCAAGAGAATTCTATACAAAGATATATTTCCCCAATTGTCAATATTTTCTCTATATTCAATATTTCTAAAAGGGACTAAACCCTTACATTGGTGCTTTCATTTCTCACCATGGCAGATAATACTTGTTTGAATCGTTTGGAGGCAGCCATCCAAAGACTCAACGCCACAATGAAAACATTCATGGAAAAGGAAGATGTACGGTATGCTGAGTATAAGATGTTACGCACAACTAATGCCTTGCGTTTGGACCGCGTTGAGGAGCAATTGGTTGCACTTAAAGTGAGCTCTGCTTCTAATGGTGATTTGGACTCATTTCTGCAATCTCCAGAGAATCAATCGTTGGTGATTCTTCCAAGAATGACCGACCAACCGAAAGAAGAGATCGATGCTTCTGATTTGCTCGATGTTGAGGTCTTGACTACCCCATACACGACTACTGAGATGAGTACTCTTTCAGAAGCTTTAAGTGAAACCTTACTAGTTGTTGATGCTTCTAACCTGAGTAGTGATCGAGTCATTGAGCCATCGATTTCCAATTTTTATGCGGTTTCCACAATCAAAGGTTTTATTCCTTCCATTGTCGGACACGATTGTTATAGCAAGGAGAAGACAACAACCGAAGTCGATAGCAAGAGACCGGGGTCTTTACCGGTGATTGTTAGAAGGAATTTCAGTCCCATTGTGATGCTTACCCTGCACTTAGTCTTCATTATGCCGCCGCCACTCGCACCACCATGGCTACATCACTCACTTTACACAAGACCGCTTAACTCATTAACCTCAACCAAGGTAAACAACCTTATTCACTATCTCCAATTTAAGCAGAAGATTTTAATTGGAACTCAATATCACAACACACCCATAATTGATCCCCAAATTCCAAGTGTTTGTGTGTTGACATGTTCTTCTTATGCTTATAAGAATACTGTGTCCTTAATTGATGCCCACCATCTGTTTGTCAAAATTCCCCTCACAGTTGATTTCTCTTTTGACACTTTTACAAGCTTGTTGAGTATGATGAAAATCATTGGAGAAATAGATATGGACTCCCAGTATTCTGCAAGTAATAATTTGCTTCATAATTATCATGTTTGTAGTAATGGTTTTCCATCTCGTGGACTTGGACTTGAGTTTGGTTTAATTTCTATTGTTAGATTACTCCCCCTTTCATATGATTTATTGGTTAGCTTTGCTTGTAGTTCTTGTGGTATGATTCTGAATCGTAATGTGAGCTGTCATGATTTTGTGAGTCTTTTCTATTGCTGCCACATTGAGCTCTTACTAGTATTATACTCATCTCATTGCCAAACCAAACTTAAGGGTTGGAATTTGTTGTCAATTCTAATTGTTGAAGGAATTGGTGAAGTCAAACTAATCAAACTATAGAGCTTCCATCATTTTGCTATGTTAAATGTGGTTGTTGTGTATGACTTAACTCTTAATAGAGTTTTGGGTTGGAAGGCCATGCCACTACAAAGTTTTGATGATTCTAGTGGTAATCACAATGCACATTCAAGATATAAGAACATGGACTTTAGCATCTCAGTGGAATGCAAGGAATTAATTTATGTCTATTTCATTGGCTCTGAGTTAGAACTCTCTGGTGTTTTTCTTGGCTTGGATAAGCTTGTTAATAATGGTAATTTTAACCTCTCTACCATTTCAATGGTTGGTTCATTTGGATATCCTGTTTCACAATGTGCTTTTCCTACCATTAACTGTGATGTTTGGTTTCAATCTACAAAGTTTAAATGGATTACATATAAATATCTCTCAAAAATTGTCATTGCTGCATATTTCATGATAATATATAGACTATGGATTTGTCATGAACTATACATATTGGTTCAGTTCAAAGTAATGCGTATTCACTTCCTTGTTGTTAAAATCACATTCCAAGATATGTGTGTGGTTTCCAAGAAGGAAAAAGGGTGGAGGAAGGTCACTGTCTTGGGTTTAAGATCCAAACTTCTTGTACTTGACATCACTACAATCCAAATGGTAATGTTTGCTTCGAATGATGAGTTATTTAGTAAGGATCACCTTTGTTCATTGGCTGCCAATAAGAATGATAATTGCTTAGCTCATGTCCATGCAACACATGATGTCTTATATTTTTCACCTATTTTCTTTGAAAAGTTGTATGAGAGACTTATCAATGGACTGAATTACAAAGACACATGCTTTGGCAATTTGGGATATACATTAGATGCAGGATGTATGGCTGTTATTCAAACCTTATACCCCAAAGTCATAAACAACGGAAGACTCGATACTTTTGTGACATGGGCAATAATTGTTTGGACTAAACAAGGGCCAATTGCACCAAAGCTTTATATATTGTTTAATGCTACAATTGTTAAATGGGATCCAGGTGGGTATTTTATTTTCATTATGAAGATTCACTTGACATGGAAGTCACTTGATAAGATTAAATTTGGGGTATAAGGTTTCATAACGTTTTATTATATTTTCTACTCTATTTCCCAGTAATTTAATTTGGATACAAGAAAACAAGTAATGATCAACAGTATTAAACACATAACACATTACTAAATTGTTCTCTAGAAGGTCAACACATTTTCCAAAAAAAAATCAATATATGAAACAAGTAAATTTATCTGTTAGAAAATAGACATATCCAACTAGCCACTTAGTCAATTTTATAAACAAGACACTTAGTCAATTTTAAATATAAACATGCTTCCACATGTGAAGATCAAGCATTTTCCACTCGAATGTGATTCATTCATCCATTGTTGTAGTGATGCAAACATTCTCTTATCCATGTGTCGCGTAACATTGTTTCCGTATGAAAGTGATCGAGTACCTCCTGCTAAAATCAATCAACAAACCTCTGTGGTTACTATCACCATGAACTACGAGGCTTTGACTTCTTCATTGCATATTAAGGATACATAGGTACGAGACTCTTGAAGTCTTGGTGAGTACAAAAAAATTATTTAAAAAAATTATTTTCTCATCACCTCAATCTTTTAGCAAACAATATTGCTTTAGCCTAAAAACACAGATTTTCAAGAGGTTCCTGTGGAGTACCACAGATGTGTGGGGTGCTAATACCTTCCCCTTGCATAACTAACCCCCATACCTAGAACTTTTCTTCGTGAATTTTATCGATATTTTCCCCTTTCCTTTTTGGAAACAATAAAGTTCGGTGGCGAATCTTGCTTTGTGATTTAAGATAATCAATAGCTTAATCTCAATTTTCCCACCGCCACACTCCTCCTCTTTCTCCTCCCCTTCATTATCCTCTTCTTCCTCTTCCTCCTTTTCCTCTTCCTCCTCCTCCTCCTCTTGTTCCTCTTCCTCCTGTTCCTTCTCCTCTTCCCTCTGAAATCAAAACAAGTGACGTTTTGATTCTTGTTTTAAAATTGTTAATGAATTATTTCTTTGTATTTTAATGCGATTAATTTTGTGGCCCACGATGGCTTTAGAAGTTGAAATTATGATGGTGGGTACACGCATGTGAACTGATGTGACGACTAGGTAATAGTTGTCATGATGACGATGATGTATGAAGACTGATGTGAACACTGTCGAGAGTTTACTAAAAACGCCACTTTCTTCGATATTACAAACATTATCGAAAATGGCATTTGGGGAGGAGTATCTGTTAACCTAAAATTTTTTACGCATCTGATTAGCCTAAGATTTTCTACTCGAGCATATTCATCACGAGTGAAGATGTAAGATAAATGTACAAGTTAGACACATGTAACTAAATTATGCCTTCAACACCAAAATGTTGCGATTCGACAATGATCAAATTGATTCTCAGAAGAGACAATTAGAAGGCTTCAAGGTGTCTCTTGATAAATAAATAAATAAATTTAATTTACATAAAGAAATTAGCTTGACTAGAAATAGAGAAGTTAGTTAGAATAAACTATGTCTATGGACATGTTTTCGGTATTTTCGAACAATAAATATCCTAAATAGAATTAACCTAATAAAAAATAGGATCATGCTAACATGTGCCATTAGGGCACATGTTAAGATACTATAATTAGAAAAAATTAAATATAATTAAATGCAATAAAATTATATCTAAAATTTTGATACATTGAATGCTCGCGTTTCAATAAAATATTTCTATAAATATTCCATTATCTTGTGCTATTGGGCACATGTTAGCTTTCCCTAAAAAACATTGTTGTTGTTTTTTTAGTATTTAACTTTTTAATTAAACTAATTTAATAATTATTGAACTAAATTAATAGAAAGTTAATTAGGAAAAACTAAATTAATGAAACTAAATGTACTCTATACAATAATTCCCACTTGTTTTGTCAATGAAAATGCACACTTTCTTTTTTTAATATACACGGTGATAACAAAGCTCCCTTCAAAGGTTTGTTTGGTAGTTTAACCAAACAGCTGGAATTCCTGTTACAACTCTATTGGAGCCATTACCGGCCACCGGAACACCAGTTACCGGAACTCCATTCCCCTTCGATAGCATCGAATTCGAACAAGAACTTTGTTGGGACACCTTTACCTTGGCAGAAATATTTACAACACCATTTCTCCTAACTCTATTATCCCACAACCTATAACTCAAAAACTGTAATTGATTTTCATGCACATATCCTCCAATGAAATCAGAAATAGGTATTCTAGCAACTCCAACACTACAACTACTATTTCCTCTTGTTTTGTACTTGACTTCTATTGTTACAAACCTTGCATGCATTGGCACATTCATAAATAACTTCTCATTCCATGTAGGGTAACTCCCACCTTCTGAATCAAGCTTGGTGGTACTCGCTTCGTCGTTGCTTCCGTCGCATTGAACCGTGGCGAATGTGTTTCCTTTTATGGCCTTTTTGTTCTCTTGTAGATTCTCTGCGGATAGAATAGTTATCTCTAATGTCATTGACATCTTAGTTAAATGTTGAATGAAATATTATTATGGTTTATTGTTTCAACTTCAAGTATTTAATAAATAAAATTTTGTTTTACGCAAAGTTGATGGATGAACAAAAAAATTTGATGATGAAATTATGGGTATGGAAATTGGGGAATGAAATGAATTAAGGTTGAATTGAAGAGAATGAGGAGATTTGTGGTATAGATATATGGAGTTTTGAGAAAGGAGAAAGAAAGGAGAGAGAAACAGAATGGTTGCTTCTATTTTTTATGGAATTGAAAGGAAATGAGAAACAAAAAACGGTGTAATTGAGCTGTAGAAAATACGGCGCGTGGTTTTGACGAGTCAAGTGGAAGGAAAACGTTTTAAAAATGTCGACGTTATAGTTACCATGGAGCTTACTTGGAAGTTTCTGTTTTGTTTGGAGGAATTTTCGACCAATTGTAAAGCTCAGTATTGGGATTTATTCTTTATTTCATGGCTAGCTTTAGAATTAGTATAAGAATAAAGAAAAGCCATTTTTCAGGGGAAAATACGTATGTTTCAGGGGATAAGTGGAAATGTGTATGTTGTTTCTTCATTTGAATAGGTGATCGCACAACTTCCTTCTCTTTCAATAAAGGATTTTTAAAAATTTTACTTTAATACACATAAACCTTAATGTGTTTCAAATATTGATTCAACGTAAAGAGCATTTTTTTTTGTATTTCACGCGTGGTTGAAATGAACTAAATAAATCTTATATCTATATGCTCCACTTGTATGATGTGTCCTTGAAAAGCATTAAGTGTTTAGTAATCATGAGTGAAGACTCTTGGTTATGACATAGACGCTTAGGACATGTCAATTTTGATTTATTAAACAAAGTGGTCTCAAAAGATCTAGTTATTGGTCTACCAAATATTAAATTTTCAAAAGATCAACGATGCGATACATGTCAAATGGGAAAGCAAACAAGAGTCTCTTTTTTAAATCTAAAAACATTATTTCAACTTTTAAACCCCTTGAGCTTCTCCATATGGATCTTTTTGGTCTATCACGGACTAAAAGCTTGGATGGTAACTACTATAGTTTTATTATCGTAGACGATTATTCTATATTTTGTTGGGCCATCTTTTTGTGTAGTAAAGATGAAACCTTTTCGACCTTCACTAGTTTGCAAAGTTGTCCCAAAATAAAATGAATTTAAAAATATTTGCAATACAAAGGAATCATGGAGCTGAATTTGAAAATAATCCCTTTGATGAGTATTGTGATAAACATGACGTTGAACATAATTTTTCCGCTCTAAGAACTCCACAACAAAATGGTGTTGTGGAGCGCAAAAATAGAGTTTTAGAGGAATTGGCAAGAACTATGATCAATGAAGGTGGTCAACCAAAATATTTTTGGACCGATGCGATAAGCACGACTTGTTATGTTTTAAATAGGATACTTATACGTCTTATTTTAAACAAAATCCTTATGATTCTTAAAGGTAGAAAACCAAATTTATCACATATTCACGTCTTCGAATGTAAGTGTTTCGTATTAAACAATGGTAAGGACAACCTTGGAAAATTTGACGCGAAAGCGGATGAAGGTATCTTCCTTGGATACTCTCAATCAAGCAAAGCTTAAAGAGTATACAATAAGAGATTACTTATTGTTGAAAAGTCTGTGCGTGTCATTTTTGATGAATCTTATCCGAGAAATATCGGAAAAGATATTTATTTTCAGGATGTAGGTGTATCTTTAGAAGACATGCTCAAAGATACCGAAGAAGGAGCTGATCAACCTGAAGCGGTAAAACCTGAGGAGAGGAAGATGACGATATTGAAAAGGAGAAGGATGAGAATCCAAATAAAGTGAATGATCTACTCTTAGCCTAGAGGTCTTCAAAGGATTATCCAATTGACAATATTCTAGGAGACATCACCAAAAGCAACTACACGCTCTAAGATAAGTAATTTACATTATCACCTTGCATTTGTGTCCCAAATTGAACCTAAAAATGCAAAAGAGGCCCTAATTGATGAGCATTAGCTTATGTCCATGCAATATGAGTTAAATCAATTTTAAAAAATGATGTGTGGAACCTTGCCCACCTCCGCGAGATCATCAATTTATAGGCATTAAGCGGGTTTTTAAAAATAAATTGGACGAAAATGAAGTGATAACAAGGAACAAATCCCATCTAGTGGCTTAAGGATATAACCAAGAGGATGGCATAAAATATGAAGAAACTTATGCTATGGTTGCCCGACTCGAGGCTATACGCCTTTTACTAGCTTTTTCATGCTCTAAAAATTTCAAATTATTTCAAATAGACATGAAAAATGCATTCCTTAATGGTTACATAAATGAAAATGTGTAGGTTTCACAACCTTCCAATTTTCAGAATTATGAGTATCCTAATCATGTCTTTAAACTAAAACGAGCTTTGTATGGTCTCAAACAAGCCCTTAGAGCTTAGTATAAGCAACTTAGAAGTTCTTACTTGATCAAGGATATTCTAGAGAGATGGTTGATACAACGCTTTTCATTAAATGTGAAGGATGATATCATATTTGGTTCTACTAACATCCAATTAGTAAAGGAGTTTTCAAACATAATGTAGGAAGAGTTTGAAATGAGTCTAATGGGAGAGTTAAACTACTTCCTCGGACTTTAAATCAAACAACTAAAGGAAGGGATGTTTGTGTATCAAACAAAGTACTTCCAAGAGTTGCTTAAACTCTTTGGAATGATAGATGCAAAGTCAATTGAAACTCCAACGCCCACAAACGGAAACTTGGATAAATATGAAAATGGTAAGGATGTTGATGTCAAAAGATATAGAGGTATGATTGGATCTATCTTATATCTTACTCCATCTAGGCTTGACATTATGTTTAGTGTGTGCATGTGCGCTCGATATAAATCTGCTCCTAAGGAATCTCATATAAAAGTTGTAAAGCGTATCCTTAGATACCTTCATGGTACTTCTACGTATGGACTTTGGTTTCCCAAAGAATGTGATTATAGCTTAGTTGGTTACTTCGATTTTGATTTTGTCGGTTGCAAATCAGATAAGAAAAGCATCAGTAGAACTTGCCACTTGTTTTCAAATTCTTTAGTTAGTTGGCATAGCAAGAAGCAAGTCTATGTTGCCCTATCAACTGCTAAAGCGGAATACATCGCAACGGGTAGTTGTGCTCAAATTTTGTGGCTTAAATGTTAATTACTTGATTTTGACATTAAACTTCAATGTATTCCCAAAATGTCCGATAATACTAGTGCTATTAACCTAACTAAAAATCTCGTGCTACATAGTTGTAATAAACATATTGAGATACACCACCATTTCTTACATGATCGTGTTGAAAAGGGGGATTCCGTTTTTGAGCATGTTGATAGCAAAAATCAACGATATTTTCACAAAACCTCTTGCGACTGAGCCATTTTTCAATATTTGTTGGGAATTGGGCATTCTCGATATCTCAAATTTTGCCTAAATATTTTGATGCATGCACTCTTTTCAAAAAAAAATTAACCTTCATTCGAAAGTTCTATTTCATGTGAGTGCATCCTTCGTTTCTCACCCTATGAGGTAATATCATTTCACTTATCTCTTTATTTGTAAGTTTTTAAATCTTGTGTTGTTTATCTATGTATTTTGAAATTTGATTGTTTGTTTATTTGATATAGTTTATGTATGATGCAATCCCATGAATGTTCATTTCCAAAAAAAAAATTTTGTTAGCCTATGAGTGCTTTTAATCCATATGCTTATAGTGACTTCATGTTTTTTTTTATAAACAAGAGGGCCAAAGCCCGAGTGACTTCATGTTTTAATCATTTGTATTTTTCATCATATGTATTTCATGATATAAATTCTACACATTTGAAGTATCTTTGATGCTATTAATGGTTGACCATGTTATTTATCATTTCTTGCATAATAAATGTTTGAGCATGTTATAATGGTAACAAAATTCTTGAACTAATCATGACACGACTTATGGAAATATTTCTGATATTGGTTTTTATGGTGATGTATCTAAACATTATCATCTTGCTAGATCCCATGTGTGTGCAGCATTCGAGAGCACCAACTGGAGGTGTCACGTAAACATGACACTTTTGAAGCGGCTCAAGAACTTTTTCATATATCCTCTTTCATGATCTTATGATGCTTTATTATGCTTTCTATTTTAAAATATTATGTTGTTCTATTCTGACTTTTGTATGCTTAATTTGTAATGAATTTCATACTACTTTGTCTGAATTGAATGATTTATTTATGTTTATGCATTTTCACTTTAATGTCATTCTATGTGAGTGTTGTTATTGTTGATCAAAATTATCATTACAATGCCTCTGAGTGGTATACTTATTGTTGAGTGTTTTAGTTGATGCTTCTTACATTTTGTGGGTTTTTCTATTTTTTATGTTATCAAAGGGGAAGAAGTTATGCGAGATGAACGAAGTTTGGTTGCAAATATTAAAAGGAAGATTCACATATTCAGGGGGAGATATGATCAGAGACTACAAATACGTCGTATGTTTTGCCATCATCAAAAGGGGGAGTATGTGAGTGCAATATCATCTCTTAGATGTTTTGAACAATGTTAAAACTAGGTAATATGTAGTATTTGTATATTTAACCTTACATATCAATGACTAGGTTGCATTTTCATCTTAGGACCATTTTAGATTAAATAAAAGAATTTGAACAAGTTTAAAATATCAAAAATATGCATTTTTATGAATAACCATGTTTGGAGTCGACTCACATGTGGTAGTCGTTGACTCCCTCTGAAGCATATTGAAAAGAAAATTCTCTACCAAAAAGGAATCGACACATAGTGGCAAAGGAGTTGACATACAACACCAAGGAGTAGACTCCTTCAAGATCTGGGTCGACTCCCACTGAAAGCTATTTTACATTTTTAATCTCTATCCAGGATGAGTCGACTCCCAGGAATTTGGAGTTAATACATAACACGAAAGAGTCAGCTTCCATGGGTTATGAGTCGACTCCTACTGAAGCAAAATTTCTCAAAACTTCTCTATCCACTTGGAGTCGACTCCCAGGAAGTATGGGTCGACTCCATTGCCTTGTGGGTCGACTCTCGCTGTTCAAAATGTTCAATTTTATAATTTTGTAAACCTATTTGTATGTTTCATTCTTTCACACACTCACACATATATACAATCATTCATGTATCATTTATAAGTAATTGAAACAAAAAATATACAAATATTTTCACCATGTTCATCCTCTCTCATTACATACATACAACAACTACACATAATCATTTTTGTTTCGTGATTAAAAGGTAGTTTGGTAAGGCCCAATTTAGGATTGTGTAATCAAGTTGGGTTGAGATTTCTCTGGGGCTTTCAAGATAAATCTTTTTGGGGTTTTCTTTTAAGATCAAGGATTGATTTAGGAGCTTTTCACAAGATTGCACAATTTAGATTCAACCGAGTGAAAGCTTTAAAGAACGGGGGTTCCTGTCAAAGGAATAACGGTAACAGTAGGATCACTTTGGTAATCTGGGGTTACGATATGTTCGCAATTTGGATTCAACTGAGTAAAAGCTTCGGAGAAAAGGGTTTTGTCGAAGAAGTTGTGGTAACCAGAGGATCAAGGAAGTATTAAGTTGCTTGATCGAGCTCAAGATCATGGGAAGAGAAGAAGATAGGATCAACATCAACCATAGGGTTTGAAGGATTGGATTTCTACTTTTTCTCTTGTAAACTACATTTACAAAGTTTAGTTTTCATTATCTCAATTCCTTTTGAATTGGAGGCAGACGTACCCATAGAGAGGTTGATTGGGGAACTTCCTAAACAAATCATTCTCTCTCTCTCTCTCTCTCTCTCTCTCTCTCTCTCTCTCTCTCTCTCTCTCTCTCTCTCTCTTTTGTTTACTTGCAAATTGTGAAAACGTTGATTGTGCAATCAATATATATAGATAATTTCTTCGTAAAATACTTAAAATTATTTTTGTTGAGTTGATTGCAATATTTGAGATTGTAATTGGTTTCTCATATCAACAAAATCGAAGAAAAAAACTGATTTGAATAGGTTGCACACCAAGTGTTTGACAAATTGCTTAATTAGATTTTTGTTTGATATTTTATTGGAAATTGATTACTATAGTGGGATTTATATTCAAACATAGTATGTGAAAATATATTGATTGTCTTTCTCATCTTACGTTTCGTTCTATCAGTTAACGCATATCCGGTCTTTTTGATAATAATTTGGGAAAAACGATTGTCGATTTGAGATTATTTCCGCATGCCATAGTTAAACATTTTTCAAAACAAATTTTTTATAAAAAAATTTAGGCTTAAATGCACTTTTCGTCCCTGTAAGTTAGCGAGTTTTTTATTTTCGTCCCTGTAAGTTAATTTTTTTGCTTTGAGTCCTTATATTTCACTTTCG
Source organism: Vicia villosa (assembly GCF_029867415.1). Classification (NCBI taxonomy): domain Eukaryota; kingdom Viridiplantae; phylum Streptophyta; class Magnoliopsida; order Fabales; family Fabaceae; genus Vicia; species Vicia villosa. The sequence goes on along the minus strand of NC_081186.1, from coordinate 115,811,683 downwards.
TGTTCGTTTTAGTCCCTAAAATCAAAATCCGCAGGAAATTTCACAGGAAAATTCGTAGGTAACCTGCAGATTTTCCTGCGGATTTTGGCTTTAGGGACTAAACCTCAAGCAAAAAGTAAGATATAGGGACTCAAACCAAAAAAAATAAATTACAAGGACGAAAATCAAAAACTCGCTAACTTACAGGGACCAAAAGTGCATTTAAGCCAAAAATTTAATTTGCAATCTATTCTCCCCCATCTAGATCGTAGCTTATTGTCTAACAATGCCTTCCTTAATGGAATGCTAAATAAGGAAGTGTACATGGTTCAACCCCCCAAGTTATAAACAAGGTGCACCAGGTCTGGTTAGCAAGCTTCAAACAGCCTTGTACGGCCTTAAACATCCTGCAAGAGTCTGGTTTGATAGGCTCAAAAGTGCTCTACTTGCTCTTGGGTTAATAGCTAGTAATTCACTATAAGAAAAGTTGCAATTTGCCAGGGGATTTAGCCAGGGGTAAAACCCCAAACAAAAAAATAACGTTGCTTGGGGTAAAGCCCCTCGTAACGCATAATAATAAATAAATAAATAAATAAAAATTATAGTGTGGGGGAACCCCTCGCAAATAAGAAAGAGGAAAAATTTTGAATTTTGAAAAAAACTTTTGCAAGGGACAGCCCCACGCATAATTTTGAATTTTGAAAGAAACTCACTAGTGTACATTTCCGAGGGGATACCCCACGCATAATTACATGCATGCGTCCCATCCACCGAGTCTGGCAGTATGCGCTTGCAGGTTGTGTTTCCCAAGCAAACATTTTGCGAGGGGATACTCCACGGTAATTTGACTGGGTCCATTAAATGACCACCAAACCCACTGCTTCAGTACATGTTATATAATAAGAAATATTGGATTTCTTATCCAAACACACCGCTCCACTTCTCTTTCCATTCCTAAAGATATTTTCTGTTCAACTTCTTCGTCTTCTTTCATGAATCATCTCCAAAATCATGCTATAAGCGCTACGGTTACTAACTTATTATTATCATTTAACAAGCTATAAAGTATTCAAGTGGTGAAATTTTCATTTGTTAAATTGTGGAGAGGAATCGAAGAGCAATTATGTTTATTGACACCTGAAACTATGGTGAAATCAACAATGGCTCAGGATCCTCTGCATTATGGTGATAATGTGTGTGTGTGTGTGTGTGTGTGTGTGTGTATATATATATATATATATATATATATATATATATATATATATATATATATATATATATTTTGTAAACTGTTTTTGAAAATTTTTCTTTTAAAAATATATTCGAAATTTATATTTTAAATACAGTTTATTTATTTTTAAAAACAACATATTTACTTATTTTGAAAATTATTATTTACCTTTTTTTCTTTTTTTAAAGTAACTGTATAAATAGTGTATATTTATTAATTTTAAAAACACTATTTTTATATTTTAGAAAATTATATTATTTACCTTTTTTTATATAAATATTAATTATTTATATTTTTTCTTATTTTTATATAAATACTAATTATTTATATTATATTAATTTTTTTAATTTAAATTATATTTATTTTTAATTTAAATTATATTATAACTATATTTTTATTCTTATTATTATTTTTTAGATGGACAACATTTTTCCAGGGGCTAAACCCCTAGCAAATTGAAAACTATTGCTTTTTGCGAGGGGCTTTTCCCCAAGCAAAATGTCTGACGCACTCTGAACACCAGCTGCCTACTAGCTACTGTCTAGTCTGCATGTTGCAGACTTGAAAAGTGGAATTGCATTTAGCGAGGAGGTTTACCCCTGGCAATTTTCTAATGTGTGTATCCCCTTGGAAATGTATTTGCGACCCCCTGTTTTCCTAGGGTAGCGGTCTCCTCGCAAATTTTGTATTTGTGGGGGGTTTTTGCCACTTGTGAAGGGATTAGCCCCTGACAAATTGCAACTTTTCTTGTAGTGATTATGACCCATCTTTATTCATCCTACATCACTCCTCCTGATATACACTGGTTTTGGTGTATGTTAATGATATCATCATCACTGGCCCTTCAAAATTCTTTATTCAACAACTTATCACCAAGTTAAATCTATCATTTTCTCTTAAGGATCTTGGACAACTTGACTAATTCCTTGGTATTGAGGTGCATCGTCTTTCAAACGGATCAATCCTGCTATCTCAAAGTAAATACATCAGAGATCTGCTTACTAAAAATAATATGATTGCAGCTAAGGGTATGGCCTCTCCTATAGCCTCTAGTACAGAGCAATCTAAGGTTGGTTCAGCTCAAGTCAGTGATCCCACACAAGCTTCAGATCCATTGTGGGAGCTCTACAGTATACAACTTTAATCGAGCATGAGATTTCCTATGTTGATAATTATGTCTGCCAGTTTCTTTCCACCCTCCTAGAAGATCAATGGATGGTTATTAAAAGAATTTTGAGATATCTACTAGGTACAGCTAATCGTGGCCTTTTATTATCCCTTGCCAACTTAGTATGCCAATCACCAACACGAGGTTTTTTTATGCTAACTAGGCATATAACCCTGATGATAAGAGGTCCACTCCTGGTGCTTGTACCTTTTTGGGCCCAAATCTTGTGTCACGGTGGGCTAAAAATCAAACTTTGGTTGCTAGGTCAAGTGCTAAGGCAGAGTATAGGAGTCTTGCACATGTTACTGCTGAGATCTTATGGCTGCAATCTTTGTTACTTGAGTTAAAAGTCAAACATCAAATTTCTAAAATTTTATGTGACAACCCGAGTTATTAGTCTAGCTCACAATCCTGTTTTGCATTTCAGGACAAAACACATAGAACTAGACATTTTTTTTGTCAGGGAGAAAGTCATCAACAAGAGTTTGTTTGTAGCACACATTCTTGTGATAGGAATTGGGCCAAGGCCCAATTTCCTTTGTTATATAAGTTTTAAGGTACTTGCAACAATGTAAAGCTATATAAAGCAGATTGTATTCATGTAAAGTTATCAACATAAAATAAATATAAAAAATTGAGACATGGATATAGTAATTCCCACGTGTATTATCAATGAAGATGTATATACTTTTCTCTTTGAATACATGGTGATGACAAAGTACTCTTCAAAAGCTACTTTGGTAGTTTAACCAAACAGCTGGAATCCCCGTTACTATTCTGTTGGAGCCATTACCGGCCACCGGAACACCAGTTACAGGAATTCCACTCACCAACATAGAATTGGAACAAGAATTTTGTTGGGAGACTTTTACCTTGGCAGAAATATTTACAACACCATTTCTCCTAACTCTATTATCCCACAACCTATAACTCAAAAACTGCAATTGATTTTCATGTACATACCCTCCAATAAAATCAGAAATAGGTATTCTAGCAACTCCAACACTACAACTACCATTTCCTCTTGTTCTATACTTGACCTCTATTGTTACAAACCTTGCATGCATTGGCACATCCATCACTAACTTCTCATTCCATGTAGGGTAACTCCCACCTTCCGAATCAAGCTTGGTGGTACTCGCTTCATCGTTGCTTCCGTCGCATTGAACCGTGACAAATGTGTTTCCTTTTATGGCCTTTTTGTTCTCTTGTAAATTTTCTGCAGATAGAATTGTTATCTCTAATGTTTGTGACATCTTATGAGTTTTGAAGTATTTAGTTTTTTCTACTCACTTTTGATATTTCAGCCTACAGACAAATATCTCAAATATTTCTTTTTAAAATTTAAAGAAAAAAAGTTTGTTGGATGAAATTATGGATATAGATATTAGAGTGTTGAGAAATTGAGGGTTGAAATGAATTGAAGAGAATGGGAGGTTTGGTTGTTATATATATATATATATATATATATATATATATATATATATATATATATATATATATATGTGTGAAGTTTTGAGAAACATGAAAGAAAAGAGAGAGAAAGAGAGTCGTTGCTTCTATTTTAATACGCGGCGCGTGGTTTTGACGTTTCAAATTTTGAAGGAGAGCGTTAAGAAAAAGATGAGGCCGTTACGATTGACGGCGGCGTTTACTTGGAAGTTTCGGTTCTGGTTTGTGGAATTTTCAACCAATTGTGAAGTTCAAGATTTGTATTTATTCTTTATTTCATAATAATTACTTTAAGAATAAAGAAAAATTCAGTACTCAAATGGCCAAGACTTGATCAAAAGTAATTGAATAAACTTATCATGTATTAAATTGTAGGTAGATTATAACTATTTTGGTGAAACTTTTATACAATATTTCAATAGAGAAATCCTATATATTCAAACTTCAGTCACAATTAATTAAACCTTATTTTATTGATTAAACCTAATAATTTTTTTTTTTTGGGTATAAATCTCCTCGAGTCTAAGAAATTTAACACTCGTGTTAAATTTAAGACTTTTAGTTAAACTACAAGGGTCCCCGTCATTTCATTCTAGTGTTTTTCGATAATAAAAATCAAATAATCAAATTTAAGTTATGTCCATTGTAGATGTATAATAAGAATTATTTTGTCATAATAGTGTACTATTTTAAAGTGAAAAATACATTGGAGCAGTTCTTCTTGAGGAATGCTCTGCATCATTCTAAGGCCTTCGTGACGCAGTAGTAGATGGAGTAGGTCTCTCAACTGGAACAAATGGAGAAGGTCCGTCAATTGGAACGGATGGAGACAACCCAGCTGGAACGGGTGTAGCAGGTACATCGGGTTTAGCGGGTATATCATTTGAAACAGCAGCGCCTGTCACCTGTGATACTACACACATCTGTTCACGCCGCCCGGATGCATATTGCGTAGTCCTCCTACGTATAACTCTGTCTGGATGGTCGGCCATAATATCTGCATTGTGATTTAATAAAATCGAGTAAGTTACTATGTAGTTTTTTTTTTTTTGACACAAAGTTACTATGTAGTTAAAACAAGAAAAAGAAAGAAAAAAATATCAGCACAGAACCTTTCGTAGATGCATCTATGAAAGTATCTTACATTTCAAAAAATGGGTTTCTTCCGTAGGTGCATCTACGGAATGACCCAATGTTCCACTCTTCCGTAGGAGAGCATTTCAGACAACTCGCATGATGAGTGAGAAAAACTAAGGAGTGGGATAAAAGTTTCTCAAAAAAAATTATCATTAAAGAAACAATTTGAAATGCACTAAATGTAAAACTAAACATATATTTAATTGTGAAACTATTAAAAATATATAATTTTACAAAATATAAATGATTCTCGTTATTAACCGTTTAAACATTTTATAAACAGATATTTCTCATTTATATTTAGACTTGCAATAGTAAGTTTTTAACTATGAAGACTGTAAAGAAGGAGTTTGAATTAAAAGGTATATTCATATATTTGTATCGAAACTGTACAAAAGCTATGCTATTTATTCTTACAGATCAAATATGAAATGTAACTACAAATGGAAAATAGTAAAAGACAATAAATTACAATCAAATCCTATTTCAATGAAAATATATCCTATTAATAACAAATTATTGTTATCTTGATTGGAATGGTAATTGTACAGCTATGCATGATTTGTTGTTGTGATAACACTCCCCCTCAAGATGGGAGGTGTAAGTTGGATAAACCCATCTTGCTCTTTAAATGTATGAATTGATCTTTGCCCAATGACTTGGTAAGTAAATCAGCAATTTGATTTGCGGAACTGACTTTCTTAGTAGTAATGAGACCAGAAGAAATTTTTTCACGAACAACATGACAATCGATTTCTATATGTTTTGTCCGTTCATGATATACCGGATTTGAGGCAATATGAAGAGCAGACTGGTTGTCACAAAACAACGGTATTGATGTAGAAGGAGAGAGACCAATATCTTTCAAAAGATAGGAGAGCCAAGTAATTTCACAAGTTGCATTGGCCATTGCTCTATATTCAGCTTCAGCAGAGGAACGGGAGACCACACTTTGTTTTTTTGTCTTCCAAGAGATTATGCTAGAACCCAAAAAAATACAATATCCGGTAGTGGAGCGCCGAGTGGTAGGGCAACTAGCCCAATCTGAATCACAATAACCTTGAAGAGAGAGATTTGAATTAGAATGGAAGAAGAGACCTTGTCCCGGAGTGGACTTGAGATAGCGAATAAGTCGAGTAGCAGCATTCATGTGTGGTTGGCGAGGAGCATGCATGAATTGACTCAAAATATTGACGGGGTATGTGATATCAGGGCGTGTGACTGTGAGATAAATGAGACGACCCACAAGGCGACGATAAGGTGCAGGATCAGTTAAAATCACACCATCAGATGAATATAATTTTAAATTTTGCTCCATCGGAAAGTCTACAGGTTTGGTGGCAGTAAGACCACTATCAGATATAATATCAAGGGCATATTGTCGTTGACATAAGAAAATACCCTTTTTTGATCTTGCGACTTTAATACCCAAAAAATATTTCAAAGGACCCAAGTCTTTAATTTTGAAGTTGTTGTGTAAAAGATCCTTAACCAAATTCATGAGATGGAGATCTGAACCTGTAAGGACAATATCATCGACATACAAAAGCAAATAAACAGAACCAAATTCACGATTCATACAAAAAAGAGACGGGTCAGCTGTACTATGTGTGAAACCAAATTCAATAAGAACTTCTGAAAATTTTGAATACCAGTTTCTTGATGCTTGTTTAAGACCGTATAAAGACTTATTTAACTTACAAACAAGAGGCTCTCCTTGACGCCTAAAACCGGGTGGCAAGTGCATATAGACATCTTCATGTAAATCTCCGTGTAAGAAAGCATTATTGACATCAAGTTGATGAAGAGGCCAATTTTTTGCAGCGGCAACAGAGAGAATAACTCTAACTGTAACAAGTTTAGCAACTGGAGCAAAGGTATCAAAATAATCAACTCCTTCAACTTGGGTATATCCTTTAGCAACTAAACGTGCTTTATGTCGTTCAATGCTTCCATCAGATTTACGTTTAATTTTGAAAACCCAACGACAACCTATCGCTTTTTTTCCAGGTGGTAGTGAAACTAAAGACCATGTTCTGTTTTCACACAAGGCGTCAATCTCAGATTGCATTGCATTGCGCCATTCAGGAAAACTCTTAGCCTCAGTGTATGATTTTGGCTCAGACTCAGTAGCAATTTTGGATAGAAAAGAACGATAAGTAGGAGAAAAATTATGAGAAGATAAAAAATTGCAAAGAGGATAAGGATTACCAGGGGTAGGAGTCGAAGGAGACGTCTGTGATGAGGTGAGAGAGCAAACATAATCATGGAGGTAGTTTGGCCTGCTTCGTGGTCGAGTCGGTCGGTTTTGCACTACTGAGGAAGGTTGGGGTGATACTGGTTCATGGTAGGAAGATAATGGCTCGTGATTTGAATCTGGATTAAGTGGGGTAAGATGTGGTGTTGTTTGTATGATGGATGGAGAATCGTATGGTGGAGGTGAGTCATCAAATGAATATGTGGTAGAGGAAGGTATTTTAATGGGTGGCAATGGTAAAACTAAGGGAGATGATTCAACATTAAGCATCTTATATGGAAAAATATGTTCATGAAAAATAACATCTCTAGTTACATATATTTTTTTTGATGATAAATCAAGTATTTTGTAACCTTTTTGACCATGGGGATAACCTAAGAAAACTCCTGGAGATGCACGTTTATCAAATTTGTGGGAAATTTTTGTGTTACGACCATATACTAAACAACCAAAAACACGAAGGTGAGAAAATTTTGGTTTTTTGTTAAATAATATTTCATGAGGTGTACGACCTTTGAGAACCTTAGTTGGTAAACGATTGATTAGATAAGTAGCTGTTAACACAAAATCACCCCAAAAATTTAAAGGCAAATTAGATTGAAAATGTAGAGCTCGTGCAACATTTAATAAATGTCTATGCTTACGCTCAACAACTCCATTTTGTTGTGGAGTGTAAGCACAACTTGATTGTTGCAATACTCCCAAATCTTTAAAAAAAATATTAGTGTGGGAGTTGAAAAATTCACGTGCATTGTCAGATTGAACTTTTTTAATATGTGTATGAAATTGTTTTTCAATCATTTTAAAAAATTGAGGAATTAGTGTGTTAACTTCACTTTTGTGATGCATGAGATAAACCCACGTGCTTCTTGAAAAATCATCAACCACAGTAAGAAAAAATTTTGCACAATCTGATAAACGTGCATCTCCAGGAGTTTTCATAGGTTATCCCCATGGTCAAAAAGGTTACAAAATACTTGATTTGGAATATTGATGGCAGCCATGGTTGATTAAAGCAATGGAGGATCGGTGGTAGGCTGATACCATGTAAAGAAGGAGTTTGAATTAAAAGGTATATTCATATATTTGTATCGAAACTGTACAAAAGCTATGCTATTTATTCTTACAGATCAAATATGAAATGTAACTACAAATGGAAAATAGTAAAAGACAATAAATTACAATCAAATCCTATTTCAATGAAAATATATCCTATTAATAACAAATTATTGTTATCTTGATTGGAATGGAAATTGTACAGCTATGCATGATTTGTTGTTGTGATAACAAAGACTATACTTTTATTTTAGTAATATACTACAAAGACTATACTTTAAATCTTTGGATGATATTGTAATAAAAGTTCCTTGCGTTGCAAAGTAAGTTCCCGGGGAGAAAACTTCGATCTTTAGTAGTATTATTTAGTTGATTCTTCCATTTAACAATGACAGTTAGTACTTTGTAATTGAATAAGGATTCTCCAAACTAAGTCGCCTTCCCTTTTTCCTTGGAAACATAGTGGTTGACTGCTTCATAAGAGGCAAACAGGGATTAGTCACGAGAAAAATACTCAAAAAGTTACTATTATTTTGGAAATTTTAGCAACACCTTATGAGATTAACAAAATGTAAGTCTAACACTTCACATTAAACATGAATTGAGATTAACAAAATGTGCTTCATTAACTAAGAGAACATAAAATTTTGAAATCAGCACTCTCTACCATTATCACTCTACTCCGCATGTTTGTCATCCCTGTATAAGATGTCAAGACATGTAATTGCATGTCAATATCAATCATTATGAATGACATCTCATATACATGCTATATTAAAGGATATGCATATCAGCATATGGACAAAAATGAGTTTGGAGGCTTTTAGGAGGATAAGAAATTAAGAATTAAGATTTGGTTTATAAAAAAATAACGGTGCACGCTTAAGGATGTTTCCTTTCCTCGTTGCATTCATAGTATAATAAATAAACAGGAGCTAGTAGGTAAGGTGACAGGCCATGGGTTATTATAAAATCATCAACCGTAAACAAATAAATAAAAGAGAAAGAGAATATCCACTAACAATTTAATTATCAATGGTAACTAATGAGAGACATGTACCCAATTAAAATGTAATTTTATTTTAAAATATTAATATGATATGACATATATAAAATTTTGGTTGATTGTATTTGTAATATTAATTTATAACTTGTGTGATGAAATACTACATAATAATAAATTAAAAGGTTAAATATGTTAGGGATTATTCTAAATAATCCAACAATTTTAGTTTTTATAAAAAAAAATTAAAAAAATGATCCTTTTAAAGTTTTCCGTCCCCAATTTTAGTCCCTACCATCTATTTGCTTTAACACAAGCTGACATGGCACGCCGTGTGTCCAGCCACATCACTTAAAGTCAACTTACTAAAAAAACTAGTTAGATTGTGGGGTTACATACCTCCCTAGATACCTAAATTCTCTCGTACATTTCATCAAACAGAGTCTAAGCAATCTTTCAAGTGTTTTTCCAGTTCAACTTTATAATTCTCAATTTCATAAGCATTTGAAGACATCGGTAATACTTGTTGTGAAGACTAAGATCCCTGAAAATTCAGAGTCTTCAACTTTGAGAAGTACAAAGGTACCACTTATCCGTTGACTCATGTGAAGGCCTTTTGCAATAAATGGCTTCTTGTAATGAGAGGGACAAGCTCCTAATGCATTTTTTCAGGATAGCCTAAATGATACATATCTTGAGTGGTACATTCGACTTGAACGAACCTATGTCGGAATTTTGAAAGAATTAGATGAAACCTTTGTCACGCGTTACAAGTACAACAGTAACATGGCTCCAACCAAAAGTCAACTCCAAAGCTTGACTCAAAAAACTAACGAGTCATTCAAAGAGTATTCATGAAGATGGATAGAACTAGATGCTAGAGTTCAACCTCCACTCTTAGAACGAGAGCTCATGAATATGCTCAAGGACATGATGGAAAGTTCGTACTACCAGTGCCTGATTGCATGTAAGGCCTCCAAATTTAAGATTTGGTTGTCGTCAGAGAATGAATTAAGAACAGTCTCAAGAATGGTAATATCCAAGATGTTACTGTTACTTCTGAATTCCCCAAGCATGTGGATGAAGAAACCTGTGTAGTTTATGAGTAAGAAGAGGAATCTCCTGATTATCCTCCTGAGCATGTCTCTTATCATGAAGTGGTAGAAATTACTCCTATCCAGGATGCTCCACAAATATGTGTTACAACTCTTAGTCAGCCTCTATCTTAGTTTGTTCAACAAGAGCCTGTTCCATATGATCAATCAGTTCGGCATGCGCCGCAACGGTAGAATGATTGACAGAATTGTCACCAACTGGATAGACAGAGGCACATATGGCCAAAAAGAGTGTATGATGTTATTCCTATGACTCATGATAATTTGTTCTCTCACTTGTTCAAGTTTTCCTTGGTGGAACCAAAACAGTTGGATCTTGTTCCATTCTCGTATCCTGTGGGATTTGATCCTTAAGTCAGTTGTAACTACCATGCTGGGGTACCAGGTCATTCGATTGAAGATCGTCAAACATTCAGGGACAAGGTATAAGATCTGGTGGATACCAAGGCTATCCCTTTCACACCAGAAGGCCAGAGATGAAATTCTCCTTTGACCTAATGGATCTTCTGAAGCAATAAGTCCATACAGAGATAATCTCCTCAATATTAGCAATCTTTCATGTTTTGGTTAGTGCAGTTGTATGCAAAACTTGTTTGTTTTTTAACTATAACAAAAATGCAATGGATATGTTTGTCTTGAAAAATCAATTCATTTTCATTCTTAAATATGTTTTCTTTGCTTGTGATACTTAACTCTTGTTAAACAAAGCATGATAACTCCAAAGGGAAGATGATGAACATATAACACCCACAATCTCAAATGGTATGCTTTAGAATAAGACCTTGCTGATGATGTACAGAAATTGATTCAAATCCCCAAACATTGGAGATATAAGGGAGTGAAACCCTCGATAACCCCTTTGAGCCTTGAAGTAGGAGTTTCTTTTCTATACGAAAAAACTCTCACATTTAACCTATGGGCAGGATAGATTTCAGTTAATTTGATCGAGCATTCAAATTTCTAAAGTAGTGAGCATCTGAGGATCAATCACACTTTATCCCTCACATCAGGAGGTCGGAAAAAATTAAAACCACAATGGTTACTCCCTCACACCAGGAGGTTGAGAATGACGTGAATCCACAATGGTTATACCCTCGTCATAGAGTTCACGAGGTCGAGAAAGACATTCTGATTTCTCTATTGCACGTTGGAGGTACGTAGGCATAGAGTTCAGGAAACTCTAGCGAGCAATCATTATTAGTACATGTTTGTTCATGCATTTAATTTTCCCCTTTAGCGAGTAAGTAATATTGCAAACACACCCCTAGATTAGAACAAACGAGAGTGGATCCCGTCGAGTACGACTAACGTGATGGGTGCTAATACCTTCCCCTTTCGTAACCGACACCCTTACCCTTTCTTTTGGTCGAGAGACATTGCTTTTTACCTTATAGATTTTCTTCGGTGTTTTCCTTTCCCTCCTTGTGGGATAAATAAATACTCGATGGCGACTTTATTGTTTTGATTTTTCCAGTTGCTTGAAACAGCACCAAACTTCAAAGCTCGTGGAATAAATTATTTTACATTCCACCAAAAGAAGACAATTTCGTCAATTTCCCCCTCCATACACGACCATCACGATCTTATAAGATCCTACGTACTTTCCCCTTCGTACTAATATTTCATTTCATAGTTCATCAAACATTCTAGTTCCATAACGAAACAATGACACCATTTGTGCGAATTGACATATGATTCTCGTGAATTTCCGTGTTCAATTTCTTGATTTTTTCTTATCCAGAGATTCATATCTCTTTTTCTAGAAGGCATTTCACATCAACTTAGATACAGTGGCTTCCCTAGTCCATATCAAGGTTAAATACCTCAATGTCCTCGATGAGGAGGTGACAATATGCACCAACTTATATAGAGCAAAAAAGATATACAAGGACTGTGGCGAGAACAAAAGAAAGACAAAGACAAGGCTAGGGAGATCAATGTCTCCTCATTTGTTAGGAAGTTTAGATACATAGAAATTAAGCCCCCCGGTAGACAAAGCAAATTATTCTAGTCTAACATTTGCAAGTGAATACTTCGGATGTAAGCCTAATTCGGCTACCACGTCCCCTTCCAATGCCTCGAGCAACCTATAAGCAGTGGCTACGTTGATTGGTTAAATTTAAATTACTACATAAATATAAATATTTTTTTGCTAAACTCTCTTTTTCCTGTGATCATAAAAGGTAGCACGGGTAATGGGTAATGTCACAAACGCCACCAGCATACGACAAAAACAATCAAAGCCTCATCATAAATGACTTAGGGGTGCTATCACAAACGTCACAACCGTATGACTAAAGCAATCAAGGTCCCAGAGTGCCAATGCACAGATAAAGACAACGAAACACAAAGTGGCAAGTACATGCTCACTCCCTCTTGGTAGCTAGTCACTCTAGAGGCAGTGGTGATTCACATTACATTAACCTCGAATAAAATTCTCACCTGGGGGCAGTGAAGGGGTATCAACCATTGGTCAGTTACGATTCCCAAAAGACGTCTTGAAAAAATTCAAGCATAATCTCTAAAAACAAGCTATCTCCGAGAGAAACAAACTATGGAGTTAAAGTAATGTGAAACGGACAAAAATAATGGTAAGTAATCAAAATTGGAATACACACAACAAAGAGTAAACTATGAAATTTTCTTGTTCATTAAATACACAAGAACATCGGTTACAAGCACATCAGAACAAAAAGGAAAAAGAAAAGAAGGGTCACACATTCAGCTAATGCCCAAGGATATCAGTTTCCCATCCTCCAGCATCTAGTTAGGACGGATTTGCTATCGTGAGATAGGCCTTGTGGGATAAAACTAGTCCATCTATTGCAAAGCATTTTCAAAAGAGTCGTGTGCAATAGAGTAACTCTTTTCTTTTCCACTCACTTTGCATACTCCATAGCTAAGACAAGGTTCTCAAGATACATCAGATAAAGGTTATATCCTCACCCATCTCCCGACCTTCCTGAAACTCCTTCCAATATGTCTCAAACTCCTCTTTTGCATGAAAATGTATACTTTCTTTTTGAATACATGGTGACGATAAACAACTCTTCAAAGGCTACTTTGGTAGTTTAACCAAACAGCTGGAATCCCCGTTACAATTCTGTTGGAACCATTACCGGCCACCGGAACACCAGTAACCGGAACTCCATTCACCAACGACGACATCGAATTCGAACAAGAACTTTGTTGGGAGACTTTTACCTTAGCTGAAATATTTACAACACCATTTCTCCTAACTCTATTATCCCACAACCTATAACTCAAAAACTGCAATTGATTTTCATGCACATATCCTCCAATGAAATCAGAAATAGGTATTCTAGCAACTCCAACACTACAACTACTAGTTCCTCTTGTTTTGTATCTCACATCTATTGTTACGAACCTTGCATGCATTGGCACTTCCATCACTAACTTTTCATTCCATGTAGGGTAACTCCCGCCTTCAGAATCAAGCCCGGTGGTACTCACTTCGTCATTGCTTCCGTCGCATTGAACCGTGACGAATGTGTTTCCTTTAATGGCCTTCTTGTTCTCTAGTAGATTTTCTGCAGATAGAATTGTTATCTCTAAAGTTTGCGACATCTTATGAGTTTTCAAGTAATTAGTTTTTTCCAGTGACTTTGAATATTTCAGCCAAATATTTATTTTAAAATTTAACTAGTATGGAAAAAAATTTGATGATGATACCTAATTTTTAGAGTGAGAAATTGAGAGTTGAAATGAATTGAAGAAAATGGGAGGTTCGGTGTTCTATATATAGCAGTTAAATTTTGAGAAGCATGAAAGAAAAGAGAGAGAAAGAGAGTCGTTGCTTCTATTTTAATATTCGGCGCGTGGTTTTGACGATTCAGTGGACGGAAAGCGTTACGGAGCGAGGTTTTGACGATTCAAGTTGAACGAGAGCGTTAACGGAGGATGTAGCCGTTACAATTGACGGCTGCATTTACTTGGAAGGTTCGGTTTTGGTTTGTGGAATTTTCAGCCAATTGTGAAGCTCAAGATTTGAGTTCATTCTTTATATGTCATAATTACTACTTTAAGATTACTACTTTAAGAATTTAAGATTACTACTTTAAGAATAAGGAAAAATTCAGTACTAAAATTGCAAGGATTGAATAATATACTCCGGTACCCTTGAGTATAGTTGGGTACCGGTACCCTTATTCAATCAAATAAAGTTATTCATTGTCATGTCATATTTTAAATTATTTTTATTTTAAAATAAATTAAATTTTAATTAATTTACACTAAAGGTACCGGTACCCAATTGCTTATTATGGATACCTAAGAATTTACCTAATATTTTTTATAAATTGAATAATGCTGAATAAGAATCAAATTTCATTTATGTACACTGCAAATGTATTAATTAAAAGGATTATTGTCTATCGGTGTATTTATGATGACAAAAATTAATTTTTAATAAATTTGTTTTGTAATATTAATTTTACTTGAAATTAACTAAATATAGAGTGACTTATATTAAAATTTATTTACTTAAAAGTGAGTAAGATAATAATTTACAAAAGGATGAAGAAATATAAAAAAAGATGAAAATATACTTACAGTCTAACCCATCAAAAAAAATTAATATAAAGTAATTTATAATTAAATATATTTTCTTTTAATAAAGGTAATTTTTTTAATATATTTTTTAATTAATTTTACTCTAAGGTTAATTAAATATGGATTTTTTTTAACAAATGATAATTTATTAAATAAAAAAAGAAAAATAAAAAGAATCAAGATATACAACTTAACTCATAAAAAAACTAAAAATCGATAGTTGAATATACTCCATTTATCTCTCATAAAAACGTTTAAAAGTATAAATAAGTAAATTATAACGAGTGTTGTATTCAAAAAAAAAAATGTATTGGTTAATCTATATGCAAATGCATTTTCTTCTCTGAAAATTAGATATTTTTAATTTAAGAAAATATAATGTGTAACTTATTCTTTCATTTAATTAAAAGATGTCAATGTTGAGATATTATTGGGATTGATATATTATTGAGATATTAGATATAATGTCAAATATAATTAAATCTAATAATTTAAAATATAATTCAAGTTGTGTAAGCTCAAGCCCAATCAGGGTTATATATAAATAATCTTAGTCTGTATCATTATTTGTACAAGGAATAATATCTTTATTTTTTTTATTACTCTTTATTTCTCTCCTCACTAAAAGTGTCTCACGCACTAACAAATTGGTATCCAGAGTTTCCGATTACTGTTCTTGATTGTGTTTTCAAGAACTTTGCGCCAGTGGCCGTGTTTTTAGGGAACGTAAATCAACCGCTGCAAAGATGAATGGTACTAATGGCATTCCAAATTCTCTTCCAATGCTTGACGATAAGAATTGGATTCGATGGAGAAAACAGATGCAATCTCTGCTTGACTTTCATGAAACCCTAGAAATGGTTACTAATGGAGTTTCTGCACTGGCTGCAAATGCATCTGACACACAGAAAATTGTCCATGTCGAAGCCAATAAGAAGGATTGCAAGGTTGCGTATTACATTCAGACGGCGGTCGATGAGACTAACTTCGACAGAATCTCTCATGCTGAATCGGCGAAGGAGGCATGGGATATTCTTTTCAAGTATTATGAAGGAGGTGAGAAAGTCAAGATTCTCAAGTTGCAGACCTTGCATCGACAATATGAATTGTTGTCGATGGGAGAAGACGAAAAGATTGCAGAATATGTGTCGAAGGTGCAGAAACTCATCCATCTCATGAAAGGTTGTGGTGAAACCCTGACTAATAAGATGATAGTTGAGAATGTAATGCATACATTGACCTCTCACTTTGATCACGTTATTGTAGCTATTCAAGAATCCAATCAACTTGAAAAGTGAAAACCCTAAAATTGGAAGATTTGGTTGGTTTGTTGGAAGCGCATGAGATTAGGATTGTCGAAAGGAAATGAATTCAAGATTCGATACAAGCTTTTTAGGTTCAGTCATGGAAAAAGAATGGTGGTTTTAACAAATTCAAAGGCAAAGTCGACAAGACTCGGGGCAAGAGGTTTTGGTCGAACCCTCACAAACATCAGGTCGATGATAGAACTTCTGAATCCTCGAAAAGAGGAGGAGGAAACTATCGAAAAAAGAAACAGAACTATATTGGATATGGCGAGATGCATGCTAAAGCAGAAGAATTTGCCAAAATCCTTATGGGGTGAAGCTGTTTCGGTTGTAGTTTATATCTTGTATAGGTGCCATACCAAGATATTTAAGAACATGGTTCCTGAAGAAGTATGGAGTGGCAAAAGACCATCAGTAAGTCATTTGAAAGTGTTTGTCTCTACGTGTTACAAGCATGTTCCTGATGCAAGAAGAAGGAAGCTTGATGACGAGAGTGAACCTATGATTCTAGTAGGATATCATAAGACTACTGCATACAGGCTATTCAATCCAATTAATGAGAAGATTGTGTTGAGTTGAGATCTTGTGGTTGATGAAAATTCTACCTGGGAATGAAATTCTAGTAATTCATTTAACAAGCCATTGATGGGCTCTGATTTCGATGAAGAAACTGATGAAGTCAAAGTTGAAGAAATTGTTGAGAATCCAGTTGAAGTCGAAGTTAAAGCATGTACTGACATTCTTGATACAGTCGAAGTTGACGAGGTTGTGGCTGAATCAAGTCAAAGACCTCAGTGAACTAGAGTTCGTCCCACTAGACTTCAAGATTTTGAAGTGGCTGGTGATGATGAAGTCACCCCAGATGGAGAATTAGTTCATTTTTCTCTACTTGCATGTGTTGAACCAATCAATTACTATGAGTCTTTAAAGATTCAACAGTGGAATTTAGCTATGGTTGAAGAGTTACAAGATATCGAGACCAACACATGGGAGTTAGTCGAATTTCCAGCACATCCAAAAGCTATTGAAGTAAAGTGGGTGTTCAAATTGAATCACAATGTTGATGGGTCGATAGCTAGACATCAAGCAAGATTAGTAGCTAGAGGTTTTCTTCAAAGAGCGAGACTCGACTACTCTGAAGTATTTTCTCCAGTAACAATATTGGAGACTGTTCAACTAGTGGTAGCATTGGCATGCACTCGAGGTTGGTCGACATTTCATTTAGATGTGAAATCTGCATTTTTGAATGGTCCTTAAGACGAAGATGTTTATGTCACACAACATCCAGGGTTTGTGATTCAGAAGAAAGCGACTAAAGTATATAAGTTGCACAAAGCGCTCTATGGCCTCAAGCAAGCACCTAGGGCATGGAACAAGAATATCGACTCACACTTAGTCAAATTGGGATTTGTAAAATGCAAATTTAAGTATGGAGTATATGTTCAAGTTGTAGCATAAGACATAATAATCATCTGCTTATATGTTGATAACCTGTGGTGGCATTATCATCGTGTGAAGCTGAATATATAGCAAGATCCTATGTTGCATGTCAAGCAATTTGGATCAGATTGGTACTTGAAGAAATGGAGGTTGAAGTAAAGAAGCCTCTTGTGTTGAAAATCGGTACAACAAATCAGTCATAAATCTAGCACAGAATCCAATTCTGCATGGAAGGAGTAAGCATATCAAAGCTAGATTTCACTTATTGAGGGAAAAGGTAAATCAATGTGAACTTGAAGTTAGACATTGCTCAAGTGAAGTACAATTGGTCGACATTTTCATCAAAGGACTGAAGATCGACAAATTTCTAAATTTGATAAAGAAATTAGAAATAGTTCAGATTGACTATTTTTAGAGTATGTTTGACAATTTGGATTATAGGGGGTATGTTGAGATATTATTGGGATTGATATATTATTGAGATATTAGAAATAATATCAAATATAATCTAATCTAATAATATCAAATATAATCCAAGTTGTGTAAGCCCAAGCCCCAATCAGGGTTATATATAAATAGTCATAGTCTGTATCATTATTTGTACAATTCAAGTGAATAAACTAATCGTCAATGATAATATTCACATTAGAAAATATATGAATGACCAGCATTAAGTTAGTTTCAAAGGAAAAAATTATATAATCCTTCCTGAGACTTGAGACTTTTGAAGAGCACGCTCACAGGATCCAAGTCTTCACCACTAGATCACACGCGCATATTTGATAACAAACATGATTTTACACAATTCAACTAAAAAGAAGATGCAAACTCTAATTTTAGATAAGTGAACTCCCAATAATATTCTTAAATTATCCCTAAACATGTACCTATAAATTTATATTCCAGAATTTTTTTATTAAAATTATCATTAAAAAAATATCAATTAACTTGTATGATTCTAAATGTTGGAAAAAATAAATATTTAATGTTAAAACATCTAATAATTATAAATTCGTAAATTAAAGACTACATGTGTCTTTTAAAAGAAATAGATGTTATATAAATCAATTATGTCTCTGTCAAATTTTAATTTCAAATTAAAGTAAAAATTGATTTTACTCTAGATCAATTAAACATGTTAAATAAATTTTACAATTGAAAAAGAAATTTCAAATGCACTAAATGTGAAACTATACAATATAGTTAATTGATAAATTACTAAAAATATTTGATTTTCAGAAATATAAATGATTCTAATTATTAAGCGTTTAAACATTTTATACTCATAGAAATTTTTCATATATATTTAGACTTGCAATAGTATTTTTTTTTATAATTATGAAGACTATACTTTTTTGAATACTATACAAAGACTATACTTTTTAATTATGAACTTTGGATGATTTTGTAATAAAAATGAAGAAGTTCCCTTGGGTTGCTAAGTAAGTTCCAGGGAAGAAAAGTTGGATCTTTTGTTTTAATTAGTTGAATCTTTCATTTTATAATGACAGTTAGTACTTTGGAATTGAATAAGGATCCTCCAAACTAAGTCACCTTCCCTTTTTCCTCGGAAACCCAATGGTTGACTGCTTCTTAAGAGATAACAAGGGATTAGTCAAGAGAAAAATACTCAAAAGGTTTTAACTTTTTTTGGAAATTATAGCAGCACCTTATGAGCTTAACAAAAGGTAAGTCAACACTTGAACATGGATTAAGATTTGTAAAATGTATGACTAAATATGTATACCCGTAGGCTTTGTTTGGATTGATGGAATCGGATGAAGCGGAGCGAAGCGGAATGGAATAAAATGATATTCCGTTGTTTTGATAATTTAAAAACGGATGGAGCGGAGCGGAAAGGAGTGGTATGGATTTCATTCCATTCCATCACTTACCACCATATTCATTCCCCTCCGATTTGGGCGGAATGAATAATTTGTCTTATTCCGTTCTAAAATTTCCAAACAATGGAATGGTACATTCGTTCCGCTCCGTTCCACTCCGCTCCATTCCATTCCGCTCCGTTCATTTCGTGATATCCAAACATACCCAGGGATGGTAGTTAAGGATGGTAAAATGGATAAGACAATATCAGATATATCGTATTTTTTTAGTTAAATTAAAATTTTAGATTTGTCTCTTTATTATATTTATGTTGTCCTATTTTTTTAACAAGCGCGGATATTAACAAAGAGGATATGAATTTTTATAACTCATTAATTTTAAAGGGTAAAAGATCTGTCGATCTGTCTCGCCCTCATTTTTTACTGAACAAGTTAAAATTACTCCGATTTTTTACAGCTTTTTGTGGGAAACACATGCTTGTCATATCCTGTATATGATGTCAAGACATGCATATGTAATTGCATATCAATATCAATCAACATGAATGACGTCTCATATAGGTGCTATATCAGAGGGTATAGACAAAAATGAGTTTGGAGGTTTTAGGAGAATTAGAAATTAAGAATTAAGAATTGGTTTAGAAAAATAATGGTGCACGCTTAAGGATGTTTCCTTCTCTTGTTGCATACACAGTATAATAAATAAAGAGGGGCTAGTTGGTAAGATGACAGGCCATGGATTATTATAAAAATCACACAATTTGAAAAGAAAAAAATTGGTTGAGTAATCTAGTGGAAGAAGTTCATCTAATTAAAGATGAATAATAATTAAAGATAAATAAGTTGAATGTCGTAGGTTCGAATTCACGCTCCAACACTTAATGTTTCTACGTATTATCAATTGAATTTTAAATGGATAAAACTTACTTTAATCAATGATGGAATTAAGTTTTTCATATTATTTAAAGAGTAATGTTAACTTATATATAAGAGCACAAATTAAGAGATAAATATAATAAAAAATTATTGGAAATTGTGTATTAAATTTAATAAAAATTTATAATTAATAATTTTTTTTTAATACAAAATTTTTATTTATAAGTTAAAATGGAATGAGAATTTAAGGGTTTCATGATCCCTTCCTTTATACCTAATTAACCTTGTTGTTCACAATACACACCGCTATTGTGTGTCTATGTTCTATGCCACCACGTGTCTAATCACCAGTGTGACGCCAACACTAGTTCGCAACCCTCCTTCGAATTTGTCGACGAAAGCTCATCCCCAATCGACGCCGCACGTGCCCCCACGTGCGGCCAAAGTTCAGATGCGTGAGCCATACACGCGTTGCACTAGATTAGACTTTTGGCACGTTTTCGCCCCGTTTTGCCGTTAATTGCGATCGTCGATGTCCATCTCATCACTGAGCAACCATTTTTGCACGTATTTCTACCACGAACTTTCATCAGAGATCACTTTGTTGTTGATTCTGTCACTTTTACCATAACTCTGCTCATCCCGTGCGAGAAACTAACCGAGACAACCAACTACAACATATGGATTAGTGTTGTCAAGCTATGGTTTCAAGGTTAAGTACTTGAAGATTATTGGACCAAACAATCGAAAGATATTGTCACCGTCCATCGCACTAAATGGATGCAAATCAATGCATCTCTATGCACCATCGCACTAAATGGATGCAAATCAATGCATCTCTATGCACCGACTAAGTCACCTTCACTTTTTCCTTGGAAACATAGTGGTTGATTGCTTCTTAAGAGGCAACCAAGGATTAGTCAAGCGAAAAATACTCAAAAGGTTATTCTTTTGGAAATTATAACATCAATTATGAGACTAGCAAAATGTAAGTCAACATTTCATATTAAACATTATATGATTAGGGATGCCAAAACGAGCTCAATCCGTCGGACATATCCATTTTATCCGTATTTTTTTTGAGTTGAATCAAGGTTTTAGGCCCACCTCTTCACTATGTCCGCCCAGCCCGTATTTTTTGCATGCGCGAGCATTAGTGAGAGAACATAACTTTTTGCAACTTTTAGGTTTTAGGGATGCAAGATTCGTCGGGTCCGTCTCGCCCTCATTTTTCACATGACAATTCATTGTCTTAGAAACGCACCCTTTATGATCGTCCCGCTCTATTTCTTTCGGTCTTTTGCGGAGCGGATATATATGTTTGTCACTCCTATATATGATGTCCAACAATGACATATGCAATTAGATATCAATATCAATGAGGTGTCTTATATCAGAGCCTATGCATATAGACAAAAATGAGTTTGGAGGCTTTAGGAGAAAATGAAATTAAGAATTAAGAATTGGTTTAGAAAAAATAATGGTGCACGCTTCAAGGATGTTTCCTTCCCTTAATGCATTCACAGTAGGTAAGGTGACAGACCGTGGATTATTATAAAATCATACAGCTGGAAACAAGTTAAAAGCATGTGTGATATAATACTACTATATAGTAATAATTAAACAAATACCAAGTCCTATTGGTTCAAATGATAACAATGCTGTTGCAAATGCTCTGAATTTTGACATAAAAAAATGTGGAAAAGCTTTCATATGCAAGACTCAGCGTGTGTTTGCAGAAAACCACGACAACATGGAAGCTATAGTAACTTGTAGAAATCACAGTCAGCAAACACCGACACAAACATACGCTTAAACATGGACGATCGTGTTCAAACTTGTCCCAATTTGGATAGATAAAACTCACTTTAATCAATTGTGGAATTAAGTTTTCCACATTATTTTAAAAATGGAGGGGAGGTTAGAAGTGTGCTACCTGCCTTGCTGTTTACGAATCATTTTATATTTTATAAACATTGAAAAGATTTTATGAAAATGAAACATGAACTAACAAACAATAATAATAGGAGGTGGCAGGAAAGCCCAACCTTCTTGGTAGGTAGGAATAGGTGGGAATGAACATTCATTTCTCAAATCCAGTGAATATCGGATTGCAATTGCAATCTGAGTTTACACATATTCGCGCATTAGTTAACCTCGACTATCGATCTGTGAGACCAGTTAATGTATATCATCACATAAACAATTTCACACAATGGAACAACCTTAACCAATTATCGATAGATCAGACAAAGTGAGAGTTAAAACAGCATAGACATCGTCCTACACTTGTATGATATCCATACAACATGTGTGAGAAAAGGTAGACAAGTATCTTCAAAAAAATGGGTTTTTCTTCGTTTCGACACTTGTTAAGTAAAATTTTGGCTAGTATGTTACATGAGTAAAGATTTACTTGTCCATCTAATTTCCACCTTCCGAAAATTACCTCCCCTTTTTCACTATCAAATCTCTATTGATGACGACCTATGTAGCACCGACACCTCTGAAAAAAGACATGTCCATTTCAGTGTCGGTGTGAACACTGACACCGACACTTGTGATTACGTTTAATTTATTCATTTTTCACATTATTACCGGTGTCATCGTGTCGGTATCGGTGTTGTCTTCAGAGTGTCTGTGCTTCATAAATTACAACGATTCAAAACCATATGATCCTAGGGGTGTTCATGGATCAATAACTAAACCAAACCAAACCATATATATGGTTTGGTTTGGATCTTAAAACTATTTTATCAAAACCGGTTTAATTTTTTAAAACCAGTTTACATGTGGATCGGTTCAGTTTTAAACCGGTTTCTCATAAAAACCAGTTTTAAATCGGTTTTTCTAAAAACCAGTTTTTTTTTTTTTTTAAAACCAGTTCAAATTCCAAATTCTAAGATCAATGCTTAACACGCAATTCTTTACCATGGCCAAATACTTGTCTTCAGTATTGTTTAACATGAATCTGAAAGCTCTTAATTTCCATCAAATTAAAAGAAAAAAATCAGTCAGAGTAAGAAAACAATATACCAATGTAAACAATTAAATTTAACTAAGAACTGAAGTTAAGAAAATGTGAGATGAAATTAGTAGAATGGTGAAACAAAAAAGTCATCATCATCCGTGGAATCCATCTCTATGGTTGTCTGTGCGCTGCTCAATCACAACAAATCCGCATATTGCAGAAAACATCAGAAACAAACAGTAGCTCCTTCAACCTTGAATCTAGCTATATTAATATGACAATCTAACCAAACTCACATGGACATTTTAACAAACAAGATGCGTGCATACAAAAAGGTGTGAAACAAATTGAACACATTAACCCTTAGACATTTTAACAAACAAGATGCGTGCATACAAAAAGGTGTGAAACAAATTGAACCCATTAACCCTTAGACATTTTAACAAACAAGATGCGTGCATACAAAAAGGTGTGAAACAAATTGAACCCATTAACCCTTACAACATTCAATAACACAAACAATCGAAAAAGGATCATAGTTAGCACTACCCATGAAGCCATTGTTGAGAGAAGAAAAGAAATTACCCCAGGGAATTGAATGTTGAGTTGACGATTGCGTCTGCAACCAAAACGTTTATGGCGGTGACCACAGAGGAATGGGCGGTGGCGGTGGCGGTGGAGGAATACGACTTTTGTTTGGGTTTAAACTTTGAAGGGTTAAGCAATTTACACTATTACAGTAAGTAAAAGAGAAAGTTTTGAGAGTGTTTCAAATGTGGAATCCAATATACCGATCCAATTTGATTAACGGTTTCCGTTTTTTTTTTGGTTATGCTAAATGGACCACCCGTTTTAAAATATTATTTTGGATTGGATTTTGAAATATGGATTAATATGGATATAAATTTGGTTTATGGTTATTGGTTTTTTTGAACACCCCTATATGATCCTATAGCATGACATTGTTGAAGATTAAAGGTATTTTCTTTTCTTTTTTTAGATTTTGAAAGATTCTTTGTGAAGTGAGGTAAATGGCTTCATTGTGATGTCTACTTTTGTATAGGAAATAACCATGTCTCAACAATTATACAGCAATAACTATGATTTAGGTGACATTTAGATGATCTTGAGATTTAATATTATCTAACAAATATACATGCCCTTAACTAAAATTTCTGAAAGGAGCATAACAACTTCTGATACCTTACAAAAAGCATTGAATCATCACTTAGCCTCAGTTTACGCAGTGCTGGCATTTCTTTCATCTATATCATCTTTAAGAATTTCCCTAAGGTACTCCATCTGTTCGGATCCTCCTTGAAGTTCCTCCCACTGCATGAAAGTGCACAAACATTTACTATTTTTTCGCGGACAAATCACTGTTCCAATTAAATCCTTAAAATTGTTTGGTTGGAGAAAAAAATTACAAACTCTTGTTTCCTCTGCTTTAGAAATAAGCAGACGGTATATAAACTGATGTGAGTTTAGTTCGAAGCCACCATATTTTAAGTTTGGCGAATGCCACAAACCGTGCAAATGACTTGTCGTGATAATGATATTATTTACAGCATATGTAAAACTCAAAATTATGAAATTATAGAGCTTACCTCTTGATAGGACAATGATACGAGTTTCCAACCAGCAGCGGTGATGTATCGGCGTTTTAGCATGGTATGTCCTAAAGGAACATCTATATAACAGGAAAAGACAAAAAATAACAAACTGAGTGATTCGACATAGAAAAGATTCAAGTTGAAACAAATAAAAGATACGCACCAGTATTTCTAGAGAAATGAGTTGGTCCATCAATCTCCAGAGCAAGCTTCTTATCAACTACCACAACATCCAAAGTGTAGCAATCTAAAACATATTCTTTGACCCACCCAAGTCCAGTGCTAACAAGAAGATGTCCAACTTCTTTCTGAAATGACGAAGTTATCTTCTGATTGAACCTTTTAGTTTTTCCAGCACGTAAAATTTTATCCTCGAGCTCACCACTTAAAGACAGTTGAAGATCCGGGAATTCAAGTTTCAAGCACTGGTTTACAAGATGAATCTGAGAAGCAATCATGATATCTTCCCTATACAGCTCCGAAAGCCTTTGCTCCTCAAAACGGCTAAGAGTTTTCCAGACATAAGAGAAGAAACTCCTATCCATTTGTCCAAAGACAGCATAGGACCAAGCTATAGACCCAAGCTGGTCCCTACTTAAAGTAGCTAAATTTGAGGCCTCATTTCGATCAACAGATTCGACACTGATTTGTTCGTGATTATTGGATAATTTTTCACCTATGAAACCTCTTGATTGGCTATGATCTTTGAAGAGTTTGTCTAACGAATCAAATACAGTGTCAGCTGGCTCATATAGAGATGCAAAAGCCCATAAAAGCTGCGAGAGTTCTTGCCCTTTGAAGGTATGAATTATTTTAGAAGCCCTTTTTGACAATTCTGTGAAAAGATCGGGAGCTGAATGCTGCATTGAAGCGAAAGCACCTGCAATATTAGCAATGTTCTGAGAGTTTAATTCTTCAACTTTGGTCAGTGCAATCTCTGCAATTCTATCCATTTCTGAAAAGTAAAGCAGTTCCCCTCCAACTTTAGACAGCGCCCAAGCTATGTTTGAGATTCCTTGACCCGAGCATTCGGGTAAGCCTGTCATTGCAATGCCGACAAGCATAGACATCTCTTTTTGTCGAGCAAACGCCAGTCTTCGAGTTTTCATCATAAAAACTTTCTCCATATTCTTAGCAATGCGATGAAGAGCAGTAGCAATATTCAAAGGCGAGAGAGGCGACGGGCTAAGTCCTTTTGAAACTGCAACAATTGTTTCGTATGTAACCTCCAACACATCCTCTGCAGTCTGTGCTTCAATGATCGCTTGGTTCAAGTTCATTTCTTTTTTATGGTCAGATATCCCGGAAAATTGAGACAGTCTATTGTAAAACATTTCCTTCCTTCTCTCCGTATTTTCTGGAAACATTTCACTCACTTTCCTTTTCAATTCACCAATATCACCCCTAGACTTCGTAGCCCGTGGCAACCCAGAGTCTTCCTCCGAATTATAATCAATTTCGTCGATTTTCTTATCTGTTATATCCTTGCCTACCAACTTCTTCTTAGCCTTTTTCTTCTTCTTCTTTTTAACACTAACCAAATCTTCCATTGTATAAGCCATACGCTTCGCTCTAACTGTTTTCAGCGCCATCTCTCTTGCCCTCACACACCATTCCATTCCATCCGTATCTTCAACCAACTCCAACCTTTGTCCTTTTTCCCTTTTGTTCGGAGCTCGGTAACCAAACGGATCCAGTTCCCCCAATAACTCCGTTTCCCAATCCATATCAGATTCCTCTTCTTCATCATCCCTTCCCAGCGCAGAAACCCTAGCTCCTCTAACACCAGTAACACTACCTCTATCAAAACGCATGCAATCGATGTTCAAAATATCGGAACCAGGTTTTCGATTCAAACGAAAAGTTCTCGTCGTGGTAACCGGGAAAGTATAACTAACTCTCGGAGCGAAACCAAAGGGTTTTAAACAACTTTGGTTAACCAAAGAATTCAATAATCCTTCCATAATGTTGGTTCACCTTTCCTCTTTCCTCACAGAAACCAAATTATCCAAAGCCAATAAAATCTTTTTCTATATTTTCTAGTTTCCTATTAATGAACAACAACCATCATAACCTAACAAAAAGGGGTTCCTGCAAACAAGAAATGCAATAGCTCTAAACACAATTGACATGGAAAATCAATTAAACAATATAATGAAAATTAGCTACATATATATAAAATGTTACAATTCTAATGGAGATTTTGAAACTCACCGGGAAGAAGAAAATGCAGTGTTTATCTGGAGTGGGAGTATTCACTCGTGCAAGTTGCGTGATAGAATAGAAGCAGATTGTGTTTCAAGAACAAAGCGAAGGAAGTGATAAATTGGTTAATTAGAAAAAGTTTTCTTTTTAAATTTTATCCATAGATTTTGGTTAATTAAAGTCATTTTCCTTTTAAATTTTATTTTTTAGGCAAACCTTCCATCAATAATCAAAGTCACTTTCACCAGTAGATTTATTTAATATGATATCAGATAAATTTAAATACATATTTAAATTAAAATTAATTATTAGTTTTAAAATGAATAATGATAAGAATTCGTGAAAAAAATTTAATTTTTAAAAATAAGGAGTTTATCTTTCAAATTAATATTCAGTAAAAAAAATATTTTAAATTAAAATTTATATATAAATGTGAATTTGAAATGAATTAATTAATTAATTATAAAATGAAAAATAATTATATACATTTCAATTGTATTAAATAAACTTGAAAAAAATGACTCGCGATAATGGAGACAAAATACTGTATAGTAGATGACTTGTATTATAGGAGTGTATACAATGTATGTTGTATAGTATTGTGAACTGTACCCTATATAACTAAGCCAAGTGGCGTTTGTAAAAGATAAGAAATGAGTGAATGAAATACAGAGTATTTCACATTTCCATTATGGTATCATTCGCCTTGTGATCCTTTTCCGCTGCCGATCAAGAACGCTTCAAAGAAGCATTGTTCTTGCGTCAAGAAAACGCCTGAGACGTTCTTCATCACAGATCCCTCTAGCTTCAAAGAAGCTTTTCTCTCTTCGCGTGTCCAAGAAGCGTCTTCGTCTCTTCTTGAGCTTCAGAGAAGCTCCGTGTTCCTCATTCATCTTCATCGATTACAGTTGTGCTAACTGCCATGGATTCACCTCCAACCTCTCCTCGTGTATCTGAAACGTTGGGTTCGCTATCAACTCGCTCCACTTCATCTGGAATCAACACGTTTGGTCCGAAACTCTCCATCAAACTCAATGACAACAACTTTCTTTTGTGGAATCAGCAAGTTGAAGGCGTAATCCTCACCAATCGGTTACATCGCTTTGTGGTGAGTCCTCAGATTCCACTGAAATATGCTTCTGAACTTGATCGTCAAAATCTTGTTACCTCTGATGCGTATGAAGCTTGGTTGGTTCAAGATCAAGCTCTCTTTATCTGGCTTTTGTCCACCATCTCTGAGTCCGTGCTACCTCGAGTTCTCTCTTGCAAACATTCTTTTGAAGTTTGGGAACGAATTCACAAGCACTTCAATGCTATGATGAAGGCTAAAGTTCGTCAACTCCGATCTGAGCTCAAGACTACAAAGAAAGCAAATCGCACAGTGTCTGAATATGTTCTCAAGATTAAGTCGATCGCTGATTCTCTGCTTGCTGTAGGGGATGTTATCACTGAAGAAACGCAGATTGATGCTATCTTGGATGGACTTCCTGAGGAATATAGTCCGTTCGTGATGCAAATGTATGGTAAATCCGATTCTTTGACTCTTTATGATGTGGAAGCTTTACTGTATGTGCAGGTGTTTACGGTGATTTCCGGTAAACAACCGCTAGTCCTCCAAACTATAATAAATATGATTTGGTTACTCGCAGGATCGACTAGATTGATCCTAGGACACATAGTCAATTAGATTGTTATCAATATTCTTTAGAACCATGTTCATGATTCGTTGTCTTCGACAAATGTTATTCGATTGAAAACATACACTTTTAGTGATGACTTGATTATATGTGAGTATGACTTTAAAATGTAAACAACGCAGATAACGTAACATGCAATTCTGTTTAAATGTAAAGAATCTTAAAACATAAAACTGTTAAAGATCTTGAAAGTAAATAACATGAAAGTAAATAACATGAAAGTAAATAACATGAAAGTAAATAACATGAAAGTAAATAACATGAAAGTAAATAACATGAAAGTAAATAACATGAAAGTAAAGATACAGTAATGTAAATGACAAGAAGTAAATAGAATGCAAGAATTTAAAGATATTCGAAAACGAAAAGCAATAAAAGATAATACTCATGTATTAAGATGGTGGTGTCATACGTACATTTTCTCAGCGAACTCGTTCTCGTTAACGCTTGATACTTGAGTAAATATGTGAGTGATTTGTACAAAATGAACACACGGAATTCTATCATAAAAAACTCCTATTTATACTAGTTTCGACCATAACGGCCCTACGCTAATCCGCTGCCACGTTTCTCATAAGAACTTCCAGCGATGACATCTGTGAATAAGCAGTTACGCAACTATCTTCGAATTTCAAATCTTCCCGCCTGAGTCCATCTTCGACGCGTGGCAGTATGTTAATAAACACTTACTAACAAACACGCTAAATAATAATACTTAAGCAAATTTATAAATTTTGTCTAAGTCTTCGAGGATATGTCCTTCCAATAGCTTTCAGTAGCCATCACCTTCATAAAAAACTTAGACGTTTCTTGCTATCGAAACATGGCCATCAGTAGCCATTTTATATTTCTCAGAGATGGTCATCAGTAACCACCTTGCCTTCGATCATACACTCCTTCGAAGCACATATATTTGCTCAACGAAATCTTCAGCTAACAAATTGCCCCCAATAAATGCCTGTTTAGAAGATCAACAGAAATAGGCGTTTTTTGCCATCATAAGATTTCGTCTCTTATTAAATTTTTGATAGTTCCAAGACTACTGACTAAACGTCATAATCATTGATAATCTCTGTTTCCGAAACGTCTTGTCATTCTCAAAATGTCTTCTCATAACTTACATTCCCACGTCCTTGACCTTACTTCCTGATCATTACTCCTATATACTAGGAGTAAGGCTGAATCTTTCGACCGCCATTGGATTAAATCATCATTCGCCACGTGTCCTTTGGGTTTTACCCAAAAGATTTAAAAAGGATTTCCGTTAAACCTTTAAATACTTTGGACTTGCATTCTTTTTACAACTTCTCATTCCTATTTCTCCGTCTTCTTCATCAAACAAAGGAACCAACATCTTCAAACTTTTCAAATCTGAATTTCTCAAAACTCGTCCGATGGCTTCATCTTCCAATGTTCTTCAACCTGCTCTAAAGCTCCAATCCACCACACGGTCTGGTGAACACGAACACATTCCAAACCCTAACGTTGAAGAAGTTCGCGCTATCTACGCTTCCCAGGTAATCATACCCTTTAAACTTTCTGGAAAATCTTTTGCTTTTATGGGTCCATTGCCGGGTGAAGATAACCAAACCCTAAGTAGGTTCTTCCCTGCTTATTATAAGACTAGGCCATTAGTGAGCAAAGCTAACACAAATGAAGAGGGTTGCTCTCCTTCAGGAGAATCTGCTAATGTTGAAGAAACTTCAACCGTAGCCCCTTTGGCTTTGCCAAAAATTAGGTTAAATTATATGACCAACTTTGTGAAAGTGTTTAGGTCACTCCCTTTAGCCAAAGATCCTGACTTGTACTTTGCCTGGTTAGAAAAAGTAGAGAAAAAGAAAGAATCTGACTGGAAATCGTTAGGAATCTACGATTTGATCCAACTATCAAAAACAGGCTTAACATATAACCAACCCATGCTAGTAGCAGCGGTCCATTTCTGGGATGCTTCCCACAACACTTTCCACCTCCCATGTGGAATGGTCACCCCTACTCTCTTCGATGTAGCTGCGATTACAGGACTTCGACCAACTGGGGAAGACTTCGATCCCACTGAGATGGATGTTGACACAATTGGCTTTAATAATTCGACAGTCACTTATACTGCGTTTATCCAACAACATCATGTTACCGCGAACGAAGAAGTCTCTGATGACGAACATATTGCCTTCTTGGCGCTATGGCTTTCGCGATGTGCTTTCTGCTCAAGATCCATACAAGTTGCAAAGAGATATCTTTGCATGGCTAATCAATTGCATAATGGAAAAAAGCTCAATCTTGGCCAACTACTTCTGGGATTTCTTTATGAAAACCTTAGCGAAGCTGCAAACCTTACCAAGAATTACCAATCTGGTACCTTACTTTATGCTGGACCTTTCTGGCTTTTGCAACTGTGGCTAAATGCTACGTTCGAAGCTCATCTTCCGTTTCGAGGGAAAGTCAAGGAGGAAAATGACAAAATCAGGAATCGAACTATTGAAGGAACTAGGTTGGCTTACCTGACTCCAAAAGAAGAGCCTGGGAAACTTCAAGAATACTTCTTAGCGTATATGATGATGTTTGCCCAGCGTCGTCAATTCGATCCGTCTATGGCTCCGTTTGTACATAGAACCAAGGGTCCTGAATGGTTTACTCAGAAATTCCCACCAACATCTCAGGATCAACAAACTGAGCTTATGGAAATTTGGGAATCTTTTCTGACTCCAAGGTTGTTCCTCCACCGTCTTCGACCATCGAAAGGGCAATGCATTCTTGTGTGCTATCAACCAAATTTGGTTTCACGACAGTTTGGATTGGTCCAAATAAAACCAAAATGCTTATATGAGAAAAGGAGTCATATGTGCTTCCACACCTTATACTTGTCAGAAGAAGAATGTGAAACAAAAGTTAACAGATATGCTGGCGTCACCAAACTTTCCCCTATTCCTTTCGAACCTTCCTTTTACTGTACACCAGACTTCCTTCAATGGTGGACGAATTATTATACTTCTCAAATCTTTGATGCTGATAGTTTGACGCAGGAACTAACTGCAGCTTTTGCTGATGTGCAGGAGACTTTTCGTAAAGGTACTACAACTCATATTAAAGAAATACAAGCTTTCCAAAAATTTTTTGAAACTATCTATAGGCCTGATGATCTTAGTCGGACCGTTCATGAGGCTGCAATCACTTTGCGCGAAAAGTTTTCCGCCAAACTGGATAAGTTGAAATTGCCCTCGTATGTTCGACCAGAACTACGTTATGAAGTGGCTTTCAAACTTAATCCTCCAAAATTTCCTCCACTGCCAAGCGCGGATTTTGGTGTGGCTTTGAGCACCCCTTTTCCAGATTGGTTTGTGTGTGGCAACGTTTTAAAAGATCTTCAAAACAGTAGTAAAAAACGCGTTGAACGGGTGGTTCCGACTAAGCATACCTTGGATACTTTCAAAGGACATCTCCATATAGATCTCGAACACGTTCGTGTCTTGACTCCAATACCTGAAGGTTTGGATTCAGACAATCTTTTCGACTGACTTTTCCTTTTTGACTGGTATACTAATTTCAATTTCGACAAAAGCTGTTGCTCATAGGAGGAAGATCAAAGAGACTCCTGCCCAAAAGAATCCTGGGACATCCCAAAGCGACAAACCCAGTGAAAGTGGCTCTCTCAATCCTGATAAAAAGCCTACGGTACGCACCTTTTGCGTTCTTAATCTTATATAATCTGTAATCAATAGTCCCTTTGCTTATCATCTGTCTTTTCAGAGTTCGAAGCCCCCAACTGGTCCGAAACGGAAAGTTTCTTCGTCCGCTGCTTCAGATGATGAGGATAAATCTCCTCCTCGCACTAGACAAGGACTTAGGAAAAGACAAAAATCTGCTACTCCTTCGAAAAAGGGAAAGGGAGCAAGTCCCTCCAAAACTACTTCTCCTACTGATAAAGCGTCCTCTGAAGATTCCCCTTTGAAAACAACTAGCAACATACTTGTTGTCGAAAGTCACAATTCAAGTCCAGATAATATCCAAACCAAGGTCTTTCAGGTTTTTTCGCATATTAACTTGTGACTTTATCTAAATAATGGGATTAACTTTTTTACCTTGTTATTGCAGGATGATGCTGGCACTGCTACTTCAGGTTTCAAAGATCCTGGTCTTACCATTGATGTTCCCAAACTCTATGGTAATAATAATCTTTAGCTTCGTTGACAAACTTGTTACAGGTTTATTCTTATGACTAACTCTGCTTTATCTGACACAGATACTTCTCGAGACAAAGCTCCTGCTCTTTCACCCGTGGTCGAAGATGCTCAGCCCATCAACACTATGCTGCCCGATGAACCCGTTGAAGAAAGTCATTCTACTGATGAGTCTCCAGCTACTCATCAAGACAAAAGTTTGGAAGGCGAAGATCACGCCCTCTCAGGTAGTGACAATGTGAATCTGCATCCTCATCATAGTGACGACACTGTGTCTGAATCAGATGCTATGGAGGAAACTTCCAAACTAGAAAAGCAAAACTTTCAAGAAGCTTCGACTCTTGACACAAAAGCTGATCCTGGGACCACTTCAATGCCTGCCCCTACGCCTTCGGAGCTAGAACAATTAAAGCATGTTGATCCTCTTAGTTTCTTGAAGATTATCATGAATGTGGATACTTCTTCGTCTCCAAGTCCTGACGCTATTCCAGTTGCGACTGTGGGGTCTGGCAACCAAGAAGACACTTCTAGCCTGCTTCGACAAATCAAAGAGCGGTTCTTCGATGTCAATCTTGTGGATCTCCTCATTCGGGATCCTCTTAAGAGTCATGGTTTAAATCAACTTTTGAAAAAAGTAGATTTACTTCAAGTCTCCACAACAGTCTCAGACGTACTTGTTCTGTTAGGCTCTCTGGTTGAGCAACTTCAAGCTGATATCCTTCGAAAACGAAGTATCGAAAGAGAGTTATCTGAAGCAATGGCCTCCCGTGATTCTTCATGGAATTCTGCAGTAGATGCAACCCAACGAGGCGAGGTCCTCAAACTTAAGCAATCAGAAGACCAGAAGGCCTTTGATGATCATGCAAAAAATATCAAGATCTGGAAACAAGAGATAAAGGCACTTGAGGAGAAAATCAAGGAAGCTGAACGCAGCCAGGCAACCATCCAACAATCCAACCAAAAGGAGTTGGTCGAAATAGTACAATCAGGGATCACACATTTCGAGGCTGCTCAGAAATTGATTCCTGAGATCGAAAGGTTGAAGAAACAACGATCGGTGATTGAACTCCGTATGACTTCTTGGGAGTCACAATATTCAAAGATCAAGAATAACCTCCCTGAGGGTTTCAACTAGCTGCTTCGAACCTTATTATCTGTTGCGTTCTTATTTATAATCGAAACCTCATATATTTTGTAAAAGCACTTATTTATATGCTTAACTTCTCCCTTCGTTTAAATATAATATTTATCAGCACTATTTCTTAGCAAATCTTTTCAATCTCTTGTCAAAATATATTTTCAGATCCTCCACAGTACTCTTCATTAATGCAACATGTAAACTCCGAATACTCTTCGCGACCTCTTAGCCTTTGGACTTGACGTTTCTACTTCTTTAGCCCTAATCATGACTAAACAATAACGTTAATTTTTCAAAACGTCATTTCAAGACGTGCGTGAATCAGTTTCATGATTGCTGTTCAACTTCCAAGGGCGGGAAACGGCGGACGTAATAACTCCTCTCTTTGGAAAAACCAACTGCAGTCTAATCAATTATTAAGAAACTAAACCAACCTTTAGTATTCCCTTTCTATATAAAGGTCCAATATCACCCTTATTTTCTTCATTCACTCATTCTCTTCTTTCCTAAACTCAGAAAAGAGAAACCATTTTTCTTCCTCCAAAACCTTCTTCTCTTTTTTTTTTCACAATGGCCGAAATCCTCTCTTTCAATGAAATCAAAACCCTTATCCGGAGCGAGTTCAGACTTTCTGAGGATGAACTCCTTCGCCACTTTGTCACTCTTGAAACTTTGTTTGTCAATCAGGAGTTGGACTTCTACTTTGAGGAAGTCTTGGAAGGTGCTGTTTATCCAAACATGTTGGCTGAGTTTTGGATGAATGCTACTGTACGCATAGATCCTGAAGGTAGAACCACCATAGATTCTGAGATTCGGCATGCACGTTTCAGTATTACTCCTGCCACCATTGCTCACTTAATCAGGTGTAGTAACTCTGGGGAATGCTTTGATGACGATGGCTTTAACATGACCACGCATCTCATGCTGAGGTCCGTCATGGAAAATGATCCTTTTAGTGCCAGAGTTGTTAGGATCTGGCATCAGATGCTCGTGGGCAACTTCCAGCCTCGGAGGATCAACGAAAACGACATCTTGGTTGAAGATTTGGAGTTCATCTTCTGTGGTCTTCGAGGGAAGAAGATCAACATTCCTTTGATGATATTCAAAGGTCTCGTGAAAGCTGTCTCTATTGGTACTGAACGGCAGAGGAACGTGACTTGCCTCCCATACGGAAGACTTCTTACTTTCATCTTTCAAAGGAAGGGTGTAGTGAGACGCATGCGTGAGGGCGGAGCCATCGACATGTTCGAAGCTGAAGCTTCACCCGTGTTGTCCTTGGAGGATTTAAACCAAAGGATTAACTAACAACTTTCCTTTTTCCTTTATCTTAGGGTTTTTATGCTTTCTTTTTTTTTGTTGTACTTTCAGATCCTGTTTGGATCTTTTGTAATGCATGCAAACCCAAGTTATGAATGACAAATATTTTGAAATTTCTTTAGACTTTTCCTTTTTAAGTCTGTTATTCTGCATGTAAAGCCATTTTGATCGACATGGCTCATGTGTTTTGACACATGGCTAACCATTTTGGCTTTTCGTGACACCTCAAGTGTCTACGTTTTTGCAATCTTAACTTCGAACATGCTTGGCTTATATTTCTTCAAATACTTCCCATTTACTCTTAAGATCCTACGATCTTCTGCTAATTCTTCGATTTCATAAGCATTGTTCGAAAATGTTTTTAAGATTCGAAAAGGTCCTTCCCAATGTGGGGACCATTTACCAAGCGCCTGATTTTTTCGGTCTATAGGTAAAATAACTTTCCAGACTAAATCATTATTAACAAAAGTTTTACCTTTCACCTTTTTATTGTATGCTCTGGATACCCTTTCTTTCTGTCTTTTAATCATTTCCAATGCTCGAAGCCTGTCTTCGTCTAGATCTACCAACTCATTCATCATTAACTCCCAGTAAACGTTGGGAGAAATGTCAGCTTGTCTTTGTATTCTTACTGACTGCAAACATATTTCGATTGGTAGTACCGCATCATGTCCAAACGTCAACTGGAAAGGAGTTGTATTTGTAGCTTCTTTTGGAGATGTTCGACAAGCCCAAAGTGCTTGATCCAAAGTCTTATGCCAATTCTTGGGTTTCTTCCCCACATGCTTCTTAATAAGACCAATTATAATTTTATTTGCTGCTTCGACTTGTCCATTTGCTTGAGCATAATAAGGTGTGGATGTTAGCAACTTGAATCCTATTTCCTTGGCAAAGTCCTGCATTTTTCGTCCAGTGAAGACTGATCCCTGATCAGTTGTTATGCTTTCTGGGATTCCGAACCTATATATAATATATTTTTGAATAAACTCAATCACCGCTTCTTGGTCCACATTTGCCAATGGTATTGCTTCGACCCATTTTGTGAAATAGTCTATTCCTACCAAAATGTACCTTTGACCTCTGGATGATTTGGGGTGAATTTCTCCAATTAAATCTAAAGCCCATCCTCTGAAAGGCCAAGGTTTCACTATTGTACTGAGTTCATTTGCTGGAGCATGTTGTATACCTGCGTGTTCTTGGCATTCTTGGCACCCCTTGGCAAATTCTATGCAATCTTTCAACATTGAAGGCCAATACATCCCATAACGAAACAAAAGCCATTTCATCTTATGTCCTGCTTGATGTGCACCACATGCCCCACTGTGTACGTTTGATAGAGCCAAGTATGCTTCTGCTTCACCCAAGCATTTCAGCAATACCCCTTCAGGAGTTTTCTTGAACAATTCATTCCCCATTAGAAAATATGACAAGGCTCTATACTTGATTTTTCTATCTGTCTCCGTCGAAGGATTCTTCAAATAGTTGATTATTGGGCTCCTCCAATCCGTGTCTGCCAAAGAGTCAATATTTAGGACTTCGAACTCTTCTTTGTTGGCATAACCCAATTGTGAATTCTCTAGATCGCTCGGAGAAAGTTTAGTAGACATTGCTCTTCCTCTTACTTCGATCAATTCTTCCAATTTTTCTTTCGATACTTTGTATCCTGAAGCCAACTGTGCCAAGTCGTTCGCTTCTTGGTTATTCACCCTTGATACGTGTTTCAATTCTACATATTCGAATTTCTTGAGTAGCCTATTTGCAATGACAAAGTACATGATTAGATTCTCTTTGATGCACTTGTATTCTTTTGTTAATTGTTTGATGACCAATTCGGAGTCTCCTTTAATTTCGACTCTGGTTGCCCCCAGTTCTAACAAAGCCTCAAGTCCGGCGATTAACGCTTCGTACTCAGCTTCATTGTTGGAGCATAATGGTCCTTCGAGTTTGTACTTGAGCTTTGTTGGAATTCCATCAGGAGAAATTATCAACACTCCAACTCCAGAACCTTCTCTATGTGTCGACCCATCGAAGTACAACTTCCAAGGTTTTAGGTCCACGTAATGCTGATGATTCTCAACCACTGCGTGATCGACAATGAAGTCTGACACAATTTGGCCTTTCATTGCCTTGAGAGGTTGGAATATTAGCGAATATTCCGTTAGGGCTAAAGCCCACTTGCCAATTCGACTATGTAATATTGGCTTGGATAACATATGCTTAATAACATCACAATGAGACGAAACGTAAACATCAACTGGCTTTATATAATACTTAAGTTTAATACAAGAGAAATACAAACAAAGGCAGAGTTTTTCTATAGCAGTATATCTAGTCTCTGCATCATTGAGTACTCTACTTAAGTAGTAAATGGCTCTTTCGATGCCATTTTCATCTTCTTGTGCCAGCATGCTGCCTATTGTTTTGTCTGATGCTGAAATGTACAGGCGCATGTGTTTCTTCCCGTTTGGGGGAGATAAGATTGGTGGACAAGTCAAGTATTGCTTTATCTGATCGAAAGCTTCTTGATGTTCAGCACGCCATTCGAACTTTCCTTGCTTAAGCCGTAGTAAAGGCGAGAAGGCTTGCGTGCGTCCACTCAAGTTAGAGATAAATCTTCTTAAAAAATTTATCTTTCCCAATAATGATTGTAACTCTTTCTTCGTGGATGGAGATTTGGTTTCCATGATGGCTTTTGTCTTGTTGTGGTTAATTTCTATTCCCTTTTTATGGACTACGAAACCCAAGAAATCTCCTGCTTGTACAAAGAAAGCACATTTAAGGGGGTTCATCTTCAACCCATGTTTCCTCATTCTTTCGAATGATTGGCTTAAATGATCGAGATGACTCATTCCCGAAGTAGATTTTACCACAATGTCGTCTATATATACTTGCATGAATGTTTCTATAAAGTCATGGAATATAGAGTTCATTGCTCTTTGGTAAGTTGCCCCAGCATTTTTTAAACCAAAAGGCATTACAACCCATTCGTAAGTGCCTATTGCCCCTGGGCAACGAAACGCTGTCTTGGATACATCATCTTCTGCAATAAAGATCTGATTATATCCTGAGTATCCATCCAACATACTTAGATACTCAAAACCTGCGGCTGAGTCTACCAGCATTTCTGCTACAGGCATGGGATATTCGTCTTTAGGAGTGGCTGCATTAAGATCACGAAAGTCTATGCATACTCGTAAAGAGCCATTCTTTTTAATTACAGGTACTATATTGGCAATCCATTCGACATACCTTGTAGTTTGGATAAACTTGCAACGTAAAAGCCTTTCGACCTCTGCTTTAATCTTCGAATGGATCTCTGGCGCGAATCTTCTAGGAGTTTGCTTCACAGGTTTCTTCCCTTCTTTTATTGGAAGCTTCAATTCGACTAGATCCCTTCCTAGACCAGGCATCTCATCATAATCCCAAGCAAAGCAATCTCTATTTTCTTTCAGCATTTTGATGACCGTTGCTTTTAGTTCTGGCTCTAATTTCGCGCTGATATATGTTATCCTTTTTTGATCCCTGTCTCCGAGGTTTACTTCTTCGAGTGGATCTTGGGCTAACATCTTTATATTAGAAGCCATTGGGTATTTTTCGAACCCTAAAGGTTCTTCGTCGTATATTGCATCTAATCTTTGGTTTGATCCTTCGTCCATAATCTCTTCGTCTAGGATCGTATCTTTGGAGTGTTCGAAATCTGTATGCACCTCCAATTCTGCTATCTTTTCTTTGATTTGGATGGTATCTACCTTTACATCTGCTAATTCGGCCTCGAGAGCCGCCTTCTGTTTGTTCTCGGCCACGTAGGCCGAAATCTTTTCGAAGAATGAAGACTCAGACATGATTTATGTCATCGTCCCAGCCTGTTGGCCGTATTGCCGCATGATCTTCTAAAGGTGCTGTATCCGTTGGACCATCCATGATCTCTCTATCCCATTGGAATCCGTTTGGGTGCAAAGTAAGATAATACAATGCATTCTTATTTGGGGTGTACATCTCTTCTGCAGTATGACAAGGTCCTATATTTGCCAGATTCCTATCGAAGTTGGATTTATTTACCTGGTTAACTTCAGCCATATAGTAACTCTGATCACCTTCGATGTTTTCTACTATGCCATCTTCTCTCCAGATTGTCACCCTTTGATGCATTGTTGAGGGTACAGCTGCTACCCCATGAATCCATTCCCTTCCGAGCAACAGGTTATAGTTTGCTTTTGCTGGTATAACCATGAACATAGTGGGTCTGGTAACTGAGCCTACTGTCAAATTGACTTGAACAACTCCCAGTGTTTGTCCTATCTTACCCTCATAGTTAGACAGGACCATGTTATGTGGTCTTATGTCCGTATCGAACATGCCAATTCTCTTTATCATATACTGGGGCATCAAATTTACTGCTGCTCCCCCATCAACTAGGACTTTATTGATGCCAACATTCTCAATCTTAGCCCTAATATAGAGTGGTTTCAAATGATTTCTCATACCCTCATCAGGCCTCTCGAAGAAAGCATTCTGCTCTTCGACTGCACCATTATTTAGCACATAGTAACACACAGGTCTGTGTTTTGCCATTTCTTGGATATCAGCCTCCTCACAGTCTTCTACCTCAGTTTCCTGGTTAAACTCGTGAGGGAGTACGGACACAACATTGCAATTTAAATTTATAGACGAGACTCCATCAGAATCAAAATCATTTGTCATTCTGTCCTCTTCGTTCCAGGAATTTGACCGCATCTTATCTTCTTCATCCAAGAGCTTTTCAGCTTCGAACAATGCACGTTCCACCGGAGGTTTGTTTGACTTTGCTCCCTGGTATGGGACTTGGTTGCTGCTAGTTTCTCCAGTTTCTCTTGGTCTATATTCCTTCTGGGCCTTTTTCATCCTCTGGTGCCTCCTCCATTGGGACCGAGACATAGGGTTTTTTCCCTTATAGTTCTCCAATCGATATGTCTCTCGATTTGGCCTTTGAAATTGTCTCCTATATGCCATTGCGGTTCTTCCTCCTTGGTCCCAACTACGCCGTTTGTTGGTTCTTGCATCGGCTTGTACCCATCTATCCCTAGGTGGATCTGCAGGGATTTTGAACGTTACCCTTCGAACTCTAGGGTGTGGACTATCTGGCCTCTTCGTTGGAGTCCATACATCGAAACCATACAAGTCAGGACGTAGCCCTTGAGTTTCTTGATTCATGGAGCAGTGCACACGTTCAAATGATCTTGCTAGCATCTCATCATAGGCTGCCCCACATCTGGGGCAGAGTGCAACCTCAGAGTTCCCTTTGTGGCATCTGATCAAAAATCCTAATAAGCTTTCATCCATCCTTGGGTACACTTGTAGTAAAGGATTTGGTTCTCTCCCTGGGTGTTCCCATCTTTCACGTCGAGCCCTTTCGAAATTGGCTTCGATTCTTCGATTCAGCATGATCGAACACCTTGGGCACATCCATTGTTTTCCACCATTTCTCTCATGGCAATTCCATAGGTAGTCTTTGAGGCTTTCAGCTCTTAGAGGAACTTTAATACCCCCATTCTGCCTTGTCAGCCGTGTCTCTAGTTCGCCAAACTCAGATGTTGGGTGTCTGGCGCTAACCATGTTGACCACCGCTGGAGCAACTTCAGAGATTTGGATTTTCTGGAGTTTTATCCTGAGGTCTTCAGTGGCCTCATTGCTCTCTTCTTTTGGTGCTTCAGTCATCTCTGTTTGGGAAGCTTCTTCAATCTCAGTATTGAAGATTATTTCATCATTTAGGCTTTCAGTAGCCTGCTTTCCGTTGAGCATTGCCTTAGTTTCCGCCACTTCGATCTCCGATACTTCCACCATGTTGATATCTTCTACCTCACAGAGGCTAGCACCAGCAATGTTTAGGGGATTGGTATCGACCCTCATGTGACTCTTGGTCTTGTCAGCAAATTTCAACCTTCCATCATTGATAGCATTTTGAATTAGATCCCTGAAAAGAAAACATTGTGAAGTTTTATGGCCTAAAAACCCATGATATTTACAGAAACCTCTTTTCTTCCGTTGTTCCAACGGAGGAATTTTGGAATTAGGAGGTAGTATCATTTGGCCATCTTTTACTAATAGATCAAATATTTCATCACACTTAGTAATATCAAATGTATAAGTTTTCTTAGGAAACCTATCATTCTTATCATTTTCTACAGGGTTCTTTCCATTTGCAGGATTTAACAATTTGCAGGCATAAGGTGGTGCCTCTTTTAATTCTGCTAAGTCTATTTCGACTTCCTCCAGGCTATATGAGTCATTGAAAGACTCATCATCAGCGTCTTCGGCTTCGACGTACGCTATCCTTTCCTTCTTATGACTTTTGTTAGCCCTAGCCTTTTCTACTTTCAAGCGTTCGACCTGTCGAACTCTATCTGCCAACTGGGCCATGTCCCTAAGGTATTGGGTATCTAATTTCTTTCTTATTGAGTAATCTAGACCACCTGCAGCCATTTCGACAAGTTCGTGCTCAGGAACTGTCGTAAAGCACCTAGATTTCAACAGACGGAACCTATTCAAATAATCATCAATAGTCTCCGTGAATTTCCTCTTAACACTGGCCAATTCCTTCAAACTTATCTTAGTTTGACCCATGTAAAATTGCTCATGGAACAATCTTTCTAGGTATGACCACGCATCTATCGAATTGGGTGGCAAAGTAGTAAACCAGATAAAGGCATTCTTTGTCAGCGAACTAGGGAAATACTTGATCCTCAAGTCCTCGTTTCCTGCCAAGTCCCCTGCTTCTGTTAGATACCTAGCAATGTGTTCCACTGTCGATTCGTTAGTTTCGCCTGAAAATTTTGTAAATTTGGGTACCTTAGTGCCCCTAGGTAATTCTGTCTGCATAATATAGTCTGATATAGGGGATGTATAATTTGGACGTCTGAGTCCAGTACTTAGGCCATTATTGGCCATCACCCTTTCTATCATAGCAGTCAAGTTATTCTCTGTGGCCAGATTTTCCCTTCTGACTCTTTGAACAACCCCATCTGGATGTTCATTTCTACCTACAACTCTTACTCTGGGTTGTTCTTCCTCCGTTTCTTGTCGAACGGGGACGGTTCTTTGACTTGAAGTCTCTAAATTAATTACTGGAATTTCTTCCGTCCAATTCGTCCTCCGCAAGGAGTTTATATCTCGGATGGTTGGTCTCGATGATGGGCCCTCATCTTGTATACGTTCTAAAACGGGCATTCCCTCTTGGTATGCGGGCTGTTTATCTTTCCTTTTTGGTTGTGTTACACCCATGAACTCCGCCATCCGATTCATTTGAGATGACATCTTTTGGAAAGTTTCTACATTTTCCCTATTTGTGCAAGTAATGTTTGTCAACAATGGGGTAAAGATTGAAGTCAATTCTTTGGCTAAAGCCCCTAGCATATCATGGTTGCTTGCATCCATTTCTTGTCGAAATGCTGCTTGGCTGTTTGTGGTATAATGAGGCACCTGGGTAGAAAAACCAACGTTGTGTGTACTTCGACTCGCAGATCCCACATTTGGTGAAAATGTCGCATTATTAGTTGGGACATAAGTAGGTCCGGGCCCTCGTACGCCTGATCCAAAAGGAAATGGCATCCCGTATGGAGGATTTGGCCTCCATTCGAAAGTTGAATTCGTGCCTTGACTAGACAAGTTATTCGCAGCATTTGTTGAGGGAAACGGTAATACTTCCTCTGCACTCGTGGTCGAAGGTGCAGTTGTTGACACTGAAACTGGCAAAGTCCCTGAAAGTCCTGTATTATTTTTAGGCACCGACTGGGAATTATCTGCAGGTCTCGATCCATTTGGACCTGTTGTATCCCTTGTTCCTTGAGTGGAATTCGAATTTGCCGCTCCTGATCCTGTGCCTTGTGAGGGATCTTGATCACCCCCTGCACTGGCTGTAACAACCATTTTCTTGTTGTACCTTCGTTTGGGAACCGGTTGTGCACTGTTTGTTAATTTACCGTTCCTAAGGTTCATACAAGGTCTTGATATTGTCTAGACAAAACAAAGCAATTGATTAAAACAATCCGTTCGACACTGTCCCACTGGGCGTGCCAATTTGTTTACGGTGATTTCCGGTAAACAACCGCTAGTCCTCCAAACTATAATAAATATGATTTGGTTACTCGCAGGATCGACTAGATTGATCCTAGGACACATAGTCAATTAGATTGTTATCAATATTCTTTAGAACCATGTTCATGATTCGTTGTCTTCGACAAATGTTATTCGATTGAAAACATACACTTTTAGTGATGACTTGATTATATGTGAGTATGACTTTAAAATGTAAACAACGCAGATAACGTAACATGCAATTCTGTTTAAATGTAAAGAATCTTAAAACATAAAACTGTTAAAGATCTTGAAAGTAAATAACATGAAAGTAAATAACATGAAAGTAAATAACATGAAAGTAAATAACATGAAAGTAAATAACATGAAAGTAAATAACATGAAAGTAAATAACATGAAAGTAAAGATACAGTAATGTAAATGACAAGAAGTAAATAGAATGCAAGAATTTAAAGATATTCGAAAACGAAAAGCAATAAAAGATAATACTCATGTATTAAGATGGTGGTGTCATACGTACATTTTCTCAGCGAACTCGTTCTCGTTAACGCTTGATACTTGAGTAAATATGTGAGTGATTTGTACAAAATGAACACACGGAATTCTATCATAAAAAACTCCTATTTAT
Source organism: Vicia villosa (assembly GCF_029867415.1). Classification (NCBI taxonomy): domain Eukaryota; kingdom Viridiplantae; phylum Streptophyta; class Magnoliopsida; order Fabales; family Fabaceae; genus Vicia; species Vicia villosa. The sequence continues at coordinate 115,767,432 of NC_081186.1, read as the reverse complement.
ACTAGTTTCGACCATAACGGCCCTACGCTAATCCGCTGCCACGTTTCTCATAAGAACTTCCAGCGATGACATCTGTGAATAAGCAGTTACGCAACTATCTTCGAATTTCAAATCTTCCCGCCTGAGTCCATCTTCGACGCGTGGCAGTATGTTAATAAACACTTACTAACAAACACGCTAAATAATAATACTTAAGCAAATTTATAAATTTTGTCTAAGTCTTCGAGGATATGTCCTTCCAATAGCTTTCAGTAGCCATCACCTTCATAAAAAACTTAGACGTTTCTTGCTATCGAAACATGGCCATCAGTAGCCATTTTATATTTCTCAGAGATGGTCATCAGTAACCACCTTGCCTTCGATCATACACTCCTTCGAAGCACATATATTTGCTCAACGAAATCTTCAGCTAACAGCAGGAGGCTCAATTGGACAAATTTAGGCAAGAACTTGCTCTCTCCAATGTATCTGCTAATCTTGCAATGTCCAATACTAGGAAGATCCTATAGTCCCACATTGATTGGAGATAAAGCATTGAAAGAATATATATAGAGGGACACTCCTCACCTTACCAACCGGTTTTGTAAGGATGAGTTAGGTCAAACTCTAATATGGTATCAGAGCCTATCGATCGGACCGTGGGCCACCCACCGTTATATCCACGCACCAAGCCCAAAAAGAGTGCTGGGCGTGAGGGGGTGTATTAGGAAGATCCTATAGTCCCACATTGGTTGGAGATAGAGCATTGAAAGAATATATATAGAGAGGGACACTCCTCACATTACCAACCGGTTTTGTAAGGATGAGTTAGGTCAAACTCTAATATGAAGAAAGAAAAAAATTAATATTTTGAAATAAGGATTTTGTCTTTTAAATCAAGATAAATTGTTGAGTAAAATAAAATAAAGATTTTATTAATAATGACTTGTGAGATAAAAAATTATTTAATACGATATAAAATATATTTAAATACACATGCAAAATTTGAAAAGAGCAATCCTTCCCTGGTTATGCAGGGACTAGCATCAATGGATTGTTGGCATTCTGTCATAAGTTGCTTCGGATGTGGATTAGTCACCAACTTTGTTCTTAGCTCCTGTAAAAACAAGGAATGTGGTTCAGACCAAGCTAGCATAAACATTCTTGACAAGGCATCAGCTGTTTGGTTATCTTTTCCTGGCTTATACTCAATTTTAAAATCAACACCCAAAAACTTATGCAACCAAGTTTGTTGTTCAGGAGTTTGAAGGGATTGATTAATCAGGCTTCTTAAACTTCTTTGTTCAGTTCTAATAATGAAGTTATTTCCTAGCAAATAATGTCTGAATTTTGCTAAGGCCTCTGTGATAGCTAGAAATTCTCTAATTTAATTTAAGCAGTCTGCTTCTGCATTTTAGGTGTCAATTTCTTGGAGAAATAAGAAATGGGGTGACCTTTCTGTCCCAACACTTCTCCTACTCCAACGTCGGATGCATCTTTCTCTAGAATGAAGGGTTTTGTGAAATTCGGTAATGTGAGTATTGGTGCCTCGGTCATGGCTTGCTTCAACTTCAAAAATGATGCTTCTGCCTCAGGATTCCAAGCAAAGTTATCCTTCTTCAAAAGGTTCGTCAAGTGTCCAGCTATTTGGGCATAAGATTTTATGAACCTTCGGTAGTATCCTGTAAGACCAAGGAAACCTCTGAGTTGTTTGACATTGCGTGGTCTAGGCCATTCTAGAGCTGCTATGATCTTTGTACTCTCCATTGATACTCCTGGGCCAGATACTTTGTGTCCCAAATAATCCACTTATGTAGTTCCAAAAGAACACTTAGAGAGTCTAGCATACAATTCATGATGTTGGAAGACCTACAAAACTGCTGCTACATGTTGAAAGTGATCCTTCCATGATGAGCTATATATCAGTATGTCATCAAAGAATACGAGTACATATTTTCTTAATGTGAACTGAAAAATTTGATTCATCAAGCATTGAAACGTTGTTGGGGAATTTGTTAGCCCAAAGGGCATGACCAACCATCCATAACGACCCTGGTGTGTTCTACAAGCAGTTTTGAATCAATCCTCTGGCTTGACCATGATTTGATGGTAACCTGACCTCAAACCCAACTTAGAAAAATATTGAGCTCCAAATAATTCATCTAATAGTTCATCCACAGTTGGCAAAGGAAAATTATCCTTCACAACAATATCATTAAGAGCCCGATAGTCAATGCAAAATCGCCAAGTACCATCCTTACTTTTAACTATCACTATCGGCGACAAAAAAGGGATATTGCTTGGTTAAATTATACCTTGATCCAACATATCTTGAACCATTTTCATAATTTATTGCTTCTGAGCATGTGGGTACCTGTAAAGGTCTTACCTTAATAGGACCTGAGCCTTGTTGTAGAGGTATAGCATGGTCTTGATCCCTTTGGGGAGATAGTGTTGTTGGAATCTTAAAGATTTGAGCATAATTATGCAACAGTATTTCCATTTCAGGATCAATATTTGTTGGTAATTCTGTTAATATATCTTCAGGAATATCTTTCTTGAGCCACTGAATTGTAAAACACTCATATATTGCATTAGTGTGTTGTAATCTTCTGAAGTGGTTCAATTGGGTTGGACTTTTCTGCACATTTCCCTCTCCTTGTAGTGTAATAAGCTGACCATTCTGGAAAAATTTGAAAGTTAGTGCTCATAATCAGCCACATGAAGGCTCAATGTAGCCAACCATATTGATCCTAATATGACATCTGCATCTGATTTTTGTAGTAAATAAAGATTAGTATAATTATTAGAAATTATTTTAATAATTAAAACAATAGTATTTTATTATATTTATTTAATTTAATAGAAAATAGAAGGTTGGGGTCAAAGTGCGACTTATGAGAAATAAAGGGGAGGAAGGAGTTAAAAATAATTTTTAGTTAGGGAGAAATTACAATTATAAGGAGTTTTACCCTAATGATATAAATTAGGAACATAACCTAAGTTTTAGGAGCTTATTATCAGTACATAAAAACAGAATTGGAGAATAGAGGAAGAGGCTGGAGAAAGCGCAGTAGAAGGCTTGGAACTTGGAAGGGATTAGAGAATCAAAATCCAGAATTTCACTGATGCTAGGATAACCAGGTAAGGGAGATAATGATTCACTAAACGGGTATATGCATGAGGGATAGACTTGAGGAGTCTTTAACCTCCAATAGGACAATTGGGTGTTGTATGAATTTTGTATCTTGTTGATATAATTGTGTAATTGATGATTAATTTGTTGTATGTGATGAATTGGTGGATGAAATTTGTGTACATTCATGGGTGATAATTCTGTTTTTATGTTCTTGTGATGTATTCACCATTGATAGAGTTTTAAAAGTTTGGAAGATAATATAATTTCATGAAACATTGAATTAAAAGTGTTGAATTAGTGTAATTAGGTGATATGTATGAATATATGACATGTATGATGTGTTTTGGGGTCTTTTGGGGTGTCCGAAAGTGATTTTGGGAGATTCCATAGGTTTCCTTCATAAAAATTGTGTTTTGGGGGTCTGAAGGTCCATGGCGGGCGCCATGGCCATGAAGGGCAACCCGTCATAGAGCCTAGACTCAAATTTGGAGTCATTCGTCACGCAGGTGACATTTTTTTGTTTTGATGTTGGTGGCAGACGCCATGCCCGTGACGGGTAACCGACGTGAACCTTAAATTTGCATAAATGGTCAGTTTGCTCGTATTGATGTGCAATTTCTGATTTCATGGCTTTTGTGAATTGTTTGGCTACTGTTTTGCCACTAATTTGGAGATACTTTGAGTGTTGTTTACTTACTATGTGTGAATAATTAATTGTTTCAAATTGATGATGAATTATGCATATTTTATGAGGATTTCGTGATGATTGATTATGCACTTTTCTTGTGGCCGTGGAATAATAATTCGGCGCGAGATTATTATTATGTTGTTAATGCATGTTGTTTACGGTTGTTGTGGACCTTAAACGTTGTAGCACTACAAAAAATACGCTTGATTGCACGGGATAGTTTAAGGAGGCTTTGTTAAACCCCCTCAAATTCGTTAACTAGAGAAAATGTCGTGTAATTGTTAGTTAAATTTCAGTGGGTTGGTTAGAAGACCCTCTAAAATTGAAGAATTAATTTCCACATTTTTTTACCAGCCCTCTATTTTATTTCACTTATCCTTCAATTTTTAATTTTTTTTAATAAAAAATATATATAAAATATAGAAAGGGAGAATAACTCAGATTCCACTTTTCTCCCCGCTTCCTTCAGGAAACCATATCTCTAAATCTCTACACTTCCCTCTATTTTCACCTTCCCCTTTTCTCGGCCTTGCTCTACTTACACTCCATTCTCATCCTCCATCTGTTCGCACTTTTTCTTCACTTGTAATTATTCGAAACCTCCTTCGTGGCACCTTCGTGTCTAGATATTCCTCCATCCTCACAACCTTTTGTATTTCTCGTGCCCACCTTCCTTATACAGTAAGTAACTATGAATTTTAAATCAATTAATGACATGCATATATTTTTATTTTCAATCTAATCAAATCTAAAAACGTGTTCGATTATTTTTAGGATTTTCGATATTGTAATTCACACTTCAAATTAAATCACTTAACACTTTCTTTCATGTCTTTCTTTAAATTTAAGGTATTTGTAATCACAGACCGCACAAATTCATGTGGTATATTTGGTATTTCTAATCGAAACCAAATAAACAAATGATAATAATTTAGAGAATCTGTACAGTGAAAATAAACTTTGTTTCTCTTAGTGTTTAGTACATTAATTTTTATTTGTGATATTTTTTTAAATTATATTTTGGATAGAACTTTGTTTATATATTTTATGGATTAGTATAATTTCGATATTAATGCCAATTATTAAATTTTAGATTATTTTTGCTTGTAGGGTCTTAAAATCATTTTCATAAGATTTTAGATAAGAAGAAAGTAGCTTCAGAAGAAAAGGAAGACTGAAGCTGTTGAAAAATGAGTCAAGAACATTGCATAATTTTGTCGCTCCATTACAAGTAAGAACCACAATTCTACATCATTAAATCTTGGTGTTGTATCTCCTTGTCGCTTTTTGCTTTGCCACAGATTCTTGAATATGATCTATTTCTTTGGCTTCTTCTATCAAGTTGGCAGAACTTCTAAGTTCATCTTGGTTGTCCTCCTCATTAACATTGTGTTTGGTTTATGTGAAATAAGGGAGATAGAAGTTGGAGAAAGAGAGAGACTGAAGAGAGACATTAAACTTCTTCCGTTTGGTTTAAAGAGAAAGACGAAAGAGAGAAGTCCAAAATGTGGGACCTATATCTTTTCCATTTCTCCGCAGATGGGTGAAGAAAGAACATGTAAAGTAAACACTTCTTCAATTTTACTTCTTTACCCATGTCTTCTAGTTTGGTTGCTCATCTTCAAAATTAGACAAATTGAAAATTAGATACTCTCCAATTGCAGTCACCTTCAATTATAACCACCATTTACTCCAAATAATTCGAGACATTGCTTCTTATTAATTGTTCTATTGTTATGGTATTTGTCCCAAATTTCAATTAATTTTTTAAAGGATAAATACGTATATATATGTGTGAGTGAGGGTATAAGTTCATTCATTTGGGAGAATGGAACTCAAAAACACTATTATTTTTATCAAAAACTCAAGATTGATATCTAAACAAAATATATTAAATTAATATAACTTAATTTTTTTTTGCTTTAAATTAAAAATTCATAGTTGTTTTTTAAATAAAAAATTGTGATTGATTTTTTTAGTTCTTAAACTTATCATAGTTTTTTTAAGTTTACAAATATTTTTAATTTGATATTGTATTCATAGATATGGGTTTATTAGTCAATTCAAAAACATATTTATATTCTCTCTTCTCTATTTCTCTTTTCTTTCTTTTATACCAAACAATACTTCAAATTTATTATATTTCTTACATCTTTCTCTCTTCTCATACTCTCTGTCACTAATTTCTCTCTTTATAATTTCTCTTGACAACCAAACATACTCTAAAGTAGGGGTGGCAAAACGGGCCGCCCGCCGCCCGCCCCGCCTTATGTCCGCCAAAAAACGAGTGGGGCGAGCATGTCCGTCAAGTAAATGGGCATAAAAGTCATGCCTGCCCCGCCAAGATGGCGGGTTGGTGGGCGGCGGGCTTACCCGCCTATTTTTATTTATATTTTTTTTAAAAGATTAATAGGCTTTTTTTTACCTTTTAATTAAACTTTTCACTTATTTTTTAAAACAATTTTTTATAAAAGTAATTTTTTAACAAATTTACTCAAAATAATATTACATATATTTATAAATAAATGTATAAAATAAACCATTAAGAATTGCAATTACTAGAATTAACTAAAAAAAGAGTGAGTTTTGGAGGAGGAGCGGGCTTTGGCGAGCGGCGGGCTTTGGCGGGGCGGGTATGGCGGGCGGCGGGTTTTGGCGGGGCGGGCTTTGGCGAGCGGCGAACCTAAAATCTCAACCCAACCCGCCATTTTTTGGCGGGTGCGCGGGCGGCCCGGCTGGCCCCGACCCGTTTTGCCACCCCTACTCTAAAGTGCTCTCATCGCTAAGTAGTTATGTTAATTTCAACTAGGAGCACTGCCCATGAACCATAGACCATTCAAAAGGGGGTATCCCTATTCGACGAGTGAGAGGTTGTGTGATAAGACCACAATATCTGTAATACTCAATCATATCCTCTGCAATTCATGTTATATAATAAACGATATATTTCTATTTAACATTTAATTAGTTTTTGGGATTTAATTTACCTCATGAAGTTGCTTAACCTAAAATCCTTTGGCTTCGTCAAGCTTTTTTTCTCATGCTAATGAATTTGATGTTGTTGGCCGACTTCGCATGACCATTCACTTAGAGGTGCTTAACTGAGATACAATTTTGTCATGATTCTTAAAATCTTAATTACAAAAGCTGGCCACATAAGAGCTAGCGAACAATGTCTCGTTACTAGAGACTATGGTCTTTGGTAATCCAAGCGTGTGAACAATGTTTCCCTAATAAAAACGATGTAGCCTATCTACGGTTATATTGACCACAACTTCGACCTCAACCCATTTGGTGAAATAGTCGGTCTAGACCAATAGGAATTTTAGATGTCTAAAGGCTAATATGAACGACTCTAGTATGTCCACCCCTACTGATAGAAATGTCATAGTGAAACCACTTAGTGTAGGATCTCAGCGGGAGCGTGAATGAAATTTTGGAATCTTTGGCCTTTATCACATTCGTTGACAAAATCGACCCTATGTCTCAGCATCTCTGGCCAATAGTATCCAACTCTTAGAAGCTCGCCAATGCTCCTCATTCGATATGTCTTCCACAAATGTCTTCATGTACTTTCGATAATACTAGATCCACCTCCTTTTTTGCCAAACATCTCAACATAAGCGTGTAAGGCTCCTCCTATAAAGCTTGTCTGCTACCATAATATATCTAGCCAAAAGTCTTATTAGCTTTCGAGTTTCTGTCACGTATCTGATAATGAAAACATCCAACTTTCACTAACATCTAACAAAATAATTTATAAATTATTTATATAAAGGATTTCTAAAATCTCTTAATTTTATTGAGACCTGACTTCTTCATCCTTGACTTCCGAGTTTTGACAAAAAAAAAAAATCACCCACAATATTTTATAAAGGATAAAAAGCTTTGAATTAATTATAAAATTACAACATTTATAGTCAATTGAGACTTCCATAAAAATTTAATTTATTACTACTTCAAACATCGAGTATCAGTATCCTATCCAAAATATCCCTGAACCCGCGACGAAAACTGTAAGAATTAAATAGTTCTCAACGACACCGTTTCAAAGTTTGAAAACGGCGTCATACTTCCTCACGCTATCTTCTCCTGATTCAGTAAAACTCACACTCTCACACCATAAATGGCTGCAACTGCCTCTGCTTCCGCCTCATTCTCCCGCTTCTCTGCTATCTCAAAACCACCCCAACCGCAGTTCATCCTCTTCAACTTCCCCAACCGAACCAAACCCCCCTATTCTCGAACCAGCTCAACCCGGTTCACATGTTCCGCCGGTCAGGCCGGGCTATTCTCGAAAATAGGCCGGTTGCTAAAGGAGAAGGCAAAGAGCGACGTAGATAAGCTATTCTCCGGTTTCTCCAAGACTCGTAACAACCTCTCCGTCATCGATGAGCTTCTTCTTTACTGGAATCTCTCCGACACTGACAAAGTCCTCGACGAACTCGAAGAGGTTTCGCTTAATCAATTTTAAATCGTTTTTTTAATTAAATTAGGTTAATGTTCTTTGGTTACTAATTTGTTAATTTAATTATTTAATTACAGGCTCTTTTAGTGTCTGATTTTGGGCCTAAAATTACTATAAAGATAGTGGAGAATTTGCGTAAGGATATACTTTCAGGGAAGCTTAAATCAGGGAGTGAGATAAAGGTATGCATGAATTCAACACTCAATTGTAGGTTGTTGTAGTTTAGTCTGTGTTATCTCTTTAGCACCGACACCTCAGCGTCGTTGTCTAAAATCGATACTGGCACTTCTAATTACGTTTTATTTATTTATTTTTTGCACTTCTGATTACGTTTAATATATTTATTTATTTTTTCAAATTATTACCGGTGTCTTACGCGTCAGGGTCGTGTTTCTAGTGTCCATGCTTCATAGGTTGTGATTATGGCAATGTATTTACTAATGTTGTAGTTTTTTTTAATGCTGTCAAATTATTGAATAGCCATGGTTTTGGAAAAAAACTAGCACTCAATCTTCCATTAGCTAGACAACTCCATAAATTAGAAGCCGAGATAGTATCTCTCAAAGCATGGATAACAGTTTCTACATCAGCGTTGCATTTACTGTAAGTATCAGTGACATCTAGGCTGTGGCTAGCTTGCTTAGAATTAGTTATAAGAGAGCATCGTGAGAAACCTTCTAGAAAAGATAACGGATCCTTCCAGATCCTTTTACTTCCAAATGACAGTGAAGAAACCATTGGGCAACATATCTGCAGAATCCAAAACAGAGTGATGATTTGAAGCAACTGAGAAAAGTGGTCAAGGGTTTAAACTCAGACTCTGGTGTATCAGGAAAATTGTTTGGGAGGAAAGAGCCCACGGCCCACCATGTATGTCCAATATGTTCCCTAATTGAGATTAGTCACCACTAATGCGTGGTTAGTACTTGATACTCATAACATGGTTTTTGAAAAAAGATATTGGTTGTTAAGTAAGGTTAAATGCTATCGAAAGGGTAATGCTTATATTTAATTAAATACAAATACTAATGGCCTGAACCCATGTATAAACATGGATACTGAATAAATGTTGTGGATGGGAAACAAACTCCTTAGAAGACTCATGTGTTGATTGGGTCATTATTCTATTAATAGTAAATAGTAAATAAGGGGGTCAGTTTGTAGAAGCCTCCCCCACCCACCAGGACGACCTTTGAAGGAGGAGGGAATGGAGGAAAGGTGAAAATAACTTTTGTGTTCCTAATGCAACAATTACTTTGAGTTTAATTAATATTCCATTTTGTTTTGTGTTTGTAACCAACATAAAGTTTTTTTTTATTTGTTGCCATCCTGTGGAGTTTAGAAATATTTCACATTATAGGACTTTTATTTATGGTTTTTAGTCTTGATATGGAACTACTAAAAGCTTCTGTCCCTCCCTAGTCCCTTGTGTAAATCAAATAGTAAATTTCAATTTTTATGATATGAACTGTTGTTAATTATGATTAGAATGGTTTTAGGAAGCATTGAAGAAGAACGTTTTGGATTTGTTAAGCAGCAAGGGAAGTAAAACTGAGCTTCAACTTGGATTCAGGTGTGAGCATTTTTAACTGCTGATATTGTTATTTTTTTTTTCAAATTTCGTTTCAAGTTACTGAATTTTATTGGATTAAATTTGTTTACAGGAAACCAGCCGTAATAATGATAATTGGTGTTAATGGTGGTGGGAAGACAACATCTTTGGGTAAGTAAAACACTTCAATTGTTGATTCTAAAATGTTTCAAGGTTTCATCTGTCTGGTGAGGATGGAAAATGATAGGAAAAAACATAACTATCACACATGCATCATAAATTCCTACATCGAAAATCTTCAAACAAAGACTGTTTCACAAACAATGATATTATTTTAACAATATAGAAATCCAAAATTATATCAGTTTGATCAGCTTTTACTTGCAGGAAAGCTGGCTTATAGATTGAAGAATGGAGGTGCTAAGGTTAGATTATATTGTGAGTTTTGATTTGTTTTTTCATTTTGATCTAGGACAGAAAGTTTGTTGGTGATACCAAAGAGTGACTTAAGCGACACTTAAAAATCTAGATTGTTAAACTGGCTGGATTTCCTTCTCAGAAATCTAAAGGCTTCTATAATGGTGTCAATGTGTCATTGAGGGATGTTGTAAATAATGTATATTATGCAATTGTGTAATAGTTGTAGTCGGCTCATTAATCTGTCCCATTAGGTGTTGAGTATTCTATTTAAGCATATCAGCAGCATACATACTCTATTCACCTTTGAAATAATATTCAGAAAATTATTTCCCATTTCTACATGGAGAAACAAGCAACTTTAAGCCTTAGTTTTGGGTTCAGCCAACTGATACTTTAAAGGTGTTTCTGCCCCATTATTGAATATTTTTCCTTTCCATTTCTACCCTTTATATTTTGTTTGCTTGTAGAGGATATCTTTGTCTCATTTGGAATAACTATTTCTTTTATAAATTTAGAAGTAGAACTAATTTTTTGTAGATCCTTGGAAGATGTACTATATTCAGATACGATAAGTGGATCAAATGGGAGAGAATCCAATCAGAAAAGAAAGAGAAGGAGTAATACAAAATTAGGAGAAACAATTTAAAAAGACGAACTCCAAATGGTTTTTACGGAAAATTGGTTTTTTTACCGAGACTAATTGCATTAAGCAATGTAGTCAGCCATATTTACCGGGACTACACTTGGTTTTTGATACCGTACTTCAAAATTTCTCTGTTGTATTCTTAAATAAATTGGGGTATCTTCATTAGTCTATCCATTCTGCATGGCTTAGTTTTTCGAAAATTTAAAATTGACCCCGAATTGTCCCCAAGTGTGGGCATGCCTTATACTTTGTGAAGTATTATGATGCTTATTTCTTTAAGATTCTTTCTCATCTCCAATTGAGGTGTTTTTTAATATCTCAGGTCATATCATTTTTTTTCCGATCCCTTATTTATGTGTCACATGTTAGAATACAAGATTTCATGCTGGTGTTTTGTTCTCTTCAAAATTCAATCAGATATTGTTGGCAGCTGGTGATACATTTAGAGCAGCTGCTAGTGATCAGCTCGAAATATGGGCTGAAAGGACCGGGTGTGAGATTGTTGTGGCTGAAACTGAGAAAGCCAAAGCATCAGAAGGTACAAATAGAATTGGATTTAGTTCTAGCCTGCTGTTCATCAATTTTTGAGTTTACAAAATCTGTATTAGAAACCATTTTGTTATTATCCTTATTGTTGTTGTTATATAGGGTGTGGATACTAAATTTTGTAATTTTGTATTTCTTGCAGTGCTTTCAAAGGCTGTAAAAAGAGGAAAAGACCTAGGTTATGATATTGTATTATGTGATACGTCTGGACGTAAGTACAGAAATTTTAGGGCTAGCAGTTTTAAATTTTAATACTTGGCAGGTTGTACATTAGCTTTGGTGTTCATGTTATATTCTCAGGTTTACACACCAATTACAGGCTCATGGAAGAGTTGATTTCTTGTAAAAAGGCTGTTGCTAAAGTAGTTGCTGGTGCACCCAATGTAAGTGTTTCTGATGCTTTTTCCTCTCAGCTTAATCTTCTTTCCGCTTTTGTCCATTTTTGTCTAGATGATATCAATTTATAGCTTGGACTCTTAATATTTTTTATTTTTCAAATGAACTGGAAAAAGATATGACCAAACATGATATTGGTTAATGGTTTCATAGTTGGAAACTTATATCTTAGCTGCATGTAGGTTTTCATGTGAGGTGCATTTTTACCAATGGCGTTTATGGTAACAGCAACAAGAATCTCTATGCATCCGTTTTTAGTGAAGATTAGAACTAACTGAAATTTTAAGTGCTTTCAAAAATTAGTGTTTTCTAATGACGGGTAATAGTTTCTGTTGATGATGTAGTCCACATGGCCCGAAGGGATAGCAATTTTTGGTTTCCATTTATCTATTAATCAACACATTCCCTATTTCTAATTCCCTGAAGAGATGTAGTCCACACACACTCTCTCACACACACAAAGTAAGATCTAAAATTGTATGAAATGAGGGTGTTATGATGCTTGCAGGAGATCCTACTGGTTCTGGATGGGACTACTGGTTTGAATATGTTGCCACAGGCCAGAGAATTCAATGAAGTAAATTCTAATTCTCATTTTTGAATTCCATATTTGTCTTCTTCTGTTTGGAAAATTTGTTATTTTAAATATTTGGATTTGAAATTGAAACTCTGTTATCACCATATGAAAATACCATTTTCCATTCACATTGCTTCTTTCCGATGAGTGATGGAATTTTAAAGCCAAAAATCTGCATTATGAGAAGAGATGATAAAACAATTCTACACTGCCTTAATTGTTTTTCTATTTTTGCCCTTAATATTGTTTCAGTATTTGGTATTAGGGTTACCACAGTTTCATATTAGCTTTCTTTAAGCTGTTAATGAAGTTTCTTTGTCCTCGGACAGGTTGTGGGTGTAACTGGTTTAGTTTTGACTAAACTTGATGGTTCTGCAAGAGGTGGCTGTGTGGTATTATCATCTTCATCTTTTTACCTCAATACTTTTTTTAAATAGCTTTTAGGCTTAAATAGATTTTAATCATTCAATTTTTTTTTATTGTGGGAGTGATAAAAAGGATAAGGAATAAGATGCTAATTTCTGTTGGCAGGTCAGTGTGGTTGATGAACTCGGAATCCCTGTAAAATTTGTCGGTGTTGGCGAAGGTGTTGAAGACCTTCAACCCTTTGATGCAGAAGCATTTGTCAATGCCATTTTTATGTAGACCAAGAGCATGCTTTGGTGTGTACTTCATGACTTAACCTTGATGTTTCCTTCCTTGCACATTAGCTATATGAATCTACTGTTACTATTATTATTTGGTTTACCAGGCTGCATGCTACGGGCTTAGAATCAAATATTTACACGAATATGCAGAGCAACTTGAGTCACAAGAAAGTTATATTTTAGCATTGAGTCCATTCTTGAAAGAGACCAAACTTTGCAAATGGTGATAATGATTCTGGAGAGGAGCTATTCTTGCTTTGGAGGCAGCTGAGTTTATAAAATCCCGTCACATGTTTTGTGGTTCCCAGTTTCTTGACAATGTGACAGAGTGATGGGATTTAATTTCCGCTCCTGACATATATAACTCGACGATTTTGATGTGCTGTGCATGTACAAAAAACATAGAATGAACATATGGTCCATTGTTGTCAATATCTGATTAATGGTATGATTTTTTCTTCCTTCAACTTCTCACGAGGTTTTTTATTTCTTTGTTTTGTCTTATGGGGACAACTTTCAAACAAGGCATATTACGTTTGGTCATTGCAAATATATATATCCTTTTATGACTCCATTGGTCTGCAGAATAAGAATTATAAGTTTGGTCATTGCAAATATATCCTTTTAGGATTGGTTTGGTGTGCAGAATAAGAGAACTGATAGGATAATTAAATTATATAATATATGAAAGTTAATTATTGATTGATCTGTATTAAACATTGAAAATATTGAAATATAATATAAATAAAAAATAAATTTGACATTAAAATAAAAAAATTAACGATTAGTCTAAAGATATTAAAATATTTAAAAATAATGCGAAGTTAATGTATTTGATATACTATGTTTTTTTGTCCATTCAATTAGTGTAATGATTATTATAAATTTGAATGATTAATATTTATTCTGCTTCTGAATCCGATATTTGTACTGTAAAGCAATGACATTTCGATCAGTCATATTGAATAATTGATCTTTACATTTTGATGGTATGAACTCTTTTGCATTAGGGTTTGTGACGACACAAGAGTTGTGCCTTTAGGGTTCGCAAAAAGCGTCAAGTGTTGATGTGTCAATCTTTATAAATCGTTAATCTATTATTATTTATGATTAAATAAATTAGTATATGATTATGATCTTAGATTTTGACGTTTTGTTTATTTTAAATACGGCCTGCGTGTCATGATTTATTTTATTTAAACACAGTCTGCGTGTTGTGATTTATTGTAATTAAATACGACTTGCGGGTCGTGCCATTTAATTATTTATTTTATTTGTTAATATTATGATTATTTTAGTTCAAGAGTTGATGAGAAGACAACGCCAAACGATGACGCTGATGGAAAGGCCTAAGAAGCTTGCTTGTGGGTCAAAGAATTGTAATAAAGTAATTTATTTAATTCTTGCGTTTTAGGTGGTCATAATCGTATTACCAAATTTTATTTTATGTATGTGATGCATGTATTGTATGTTTATATGCGTGTGTATGAGATACACAAATCTACGAGATCAAGGAAAAAAATCCCTCAATTAAATATTAAGTTAATTGCTTTCCAAAATTTAGCACTCATCAAGACTAGTATTGAATAATGTAGATTTCTCCCAACGTGAGGTGCATGTTTTATATTAGTAGGGTGCAATGTGATAAATGTAGTATCCAACTGCTAAAATTTTGGGTTTGACTTAACTAAACTAATTATAATAAAATTATATATGTTTAGAAGCAATAGTTGAGAACAATCCATATGATGGATTAAAATAAGGACTTAATCACTCAACAGACGAAATTCGAGAGTTGTATGAGATACAATTGAAAAAAGTTCCTACCTAAACGACAGAGTTTTGCGTAATCCGCATACGCGGACTTAAAACGAAGTGAAATATGGATCTTGACCCACTAGAAAATCTTCCAATGGGATTTTTCAAATCAAATGTTGATGGTCATTTGGTTTGAGTGAAAATAGTGGGAGTATTTAATAAAAGTCCTTATTAAAATAATTTTGATACAATCTTTTTACATGTTTTGTATTTAGAATTTCTTTTGCATTTTATTTTATATTTTACTGTGAAATATCCTTATGAAGGATGTAAGGATCAGAAATAAGTTTTTGAGATGGTACATAAATTGAGACTTATTCTCAAGCACGAGAAATATTGTATGTTCTCAAGCAACCAATTCCTAACAACCAAATATAACTATATTCGAAGAACTATACTTATGAGAAGGATCAAATCGAATGTCTAGATATAACATATGTCTTAATTTTAGTCGTCACAGAGAATGATATGATCATTAACCTCGAAGATTTTATTTTAAAATACAAGATATGAAAAATGTAAAACTTTCCAAGGACTTTTCTATACAAGTTAGGAATCCAAATAAACCTAAAATAGTTGAGATTTAAAATTTGGATTTCCTTATAGACAAAATAGTTGGTTACAAGTTTTATTTGAGATTGTCTCGAATAGGTAGATTAGATTCATTATGAATGAATTTTAAATATATCTACTACATCTTGTTGAAAAGAAAAGGAAAGTAGTTTGTGAATGCTAAATATATGAATTATAAAAAGAATGGGGTTCATTTTATATTCCTTTAAATTTTGGCAGAAAAACACGATTCTAAAGGAAGATAGTGATTTCATGTGTTGAAAGAAGAAAACTGTTAATAGTTATCAAAAGAGTCAAAGTAGAAGAAATAAGTAAGACTTTTTCTTCATATGATTTGTTATAGAAAATCAAATTATCTACTTCTACATATTGGGTATGTGATACTAGATGTTGATCTCACATTTATACGAATGTGAGTAGTCTTTTAAGAAGTAAGACATTAATTATAATTTGAGTCAACTTAGGTCTAGAATGGACCAATGTGTTTCATTGACTGTATGAGCTTATGATTAGATTTAAATTAGAGCTTGGAATGAAACCAAATAATTGTTATTAAGTTTCATTTAGTAAAAAAATATTAATTTTAAGTCTTGTATTGACAAGTTAAGGAGTACATGTTTTGGTAATGGACAAGTGTTGTTATGATTATCTAAAACAGTGGTTTCAATACTAAATCAAGTTGTGGATTTGAATTATATAATCTTGATAATCACATCTATAATAAATGTGAGATGGATCAAATAAGATTTGAACCTTATATATATCTGACACGAGTTAGAATTCTTTTGAGAAGAGTTGAAGAATAGAGTAAAAAGAAATAACTCGAAACAATATTAAGAACATATGAATTGTTTGTTGTGGTAGATACCTATATAAATAATATAATGACCATTTAAATCGTATCATGTTTGACATTGTTCGATCTAATATAGTTCGATTATATCTTTGTGACTCTTGATTATAAATTATTTTACATACAATTATTTCTCTCCATAACCAATTCTATTTAAAGTAGTTGTAGAGACACCATATTTTATATGGAGGTAAGAGTACATAGTTTGTCATTATGATCATTTGGGTTGTAAGGCTTATTATGTAACCTTGATCACAATCTAGATGAAGATGTATTTATGGAATTAAGGGACACGTATTCTATAACACATTATGGGACAAAATTATTTTGTCGCAAGAACTGGAGTCTTCCATTAGAGATAATATGTATCTAAAGAAACCAGTGAGAATGATGTAGAATTTGAAGAAATTCAAGCACCATAAAATACATATCTTTATGAGAATTGAGCATGAGCCAATTCAACAAGGGAGTTGTTGTTGGACAATTGGTTCGCGTGGCATAAGATACTAGAAAAGTATGTAAGTTATCTATATCCATTTATGGATTAAGGAAAACTTCTTGGAATTAAATCCTTTTATTATGAAGCTTTGTGAAAAATTGGATTAATAAATGTCAACTTTAAATCTTGTGCACACAAGATGGTTAGTGGGAGTATTTGCATTGATATAATATAGTATGTAGGCAACATACTGATCATCAAAACAAATTCCCTAAAACACCAACGTAGGACATGGTTAAGGAATGGTTTTGATGAAATGCTTAGGAGAGGTTTCCTAAAAGGTCAGGAATCAGAATATATGGAGATAGGTGGTTGATGAATCTCAATCTTAGCACAAGCACATATTCTGACAAAGTGTTGAGACACATAATATGCATAAATCTCACATTAAGATTATTGCATGTGGAGCATGATGTTTTTTTCTAATGGACAATGTCTTACCTCATTAGATGAGAAAAATGACACCATAACATGTATTGCACTAGATGCACCATATGCTATGAGCATAAGCAATAAGTGTCGAAAAGATTGAAGTGTTCATCACTAGATCACTATCAATAAGATATATGAATATCTTAAAAGGAACTGGAGTTCTTTTTCTTAAGAGTAGATGAGAATAATCATTGCAAAAGAGTTACAATGATGTTATTCCAAAATCTATGAACTATATATTCATATCACAGTATAAACTAAATGTTATGCTTGGATGACAACTGTATAAGTTGAAAAAGACTTTAGACAATTATCGTTTCTAGTACAAAGGTCAAATATATGATTTGGATCGCTTTGCTAGTTCTTGGGAAGAAACTTGTGTTTCTTGTATTGCAGATTCTATTGATCTCATTCACGATGTTAATGGGTTAATCTTGCAAGTTCAAAAAACTAGATCTCACTAGCGATCCATGTATATATATTTTTTGACATTTCAATTTATTTCTATAGAAGATCAAATATTAAAATTGGAAGAGGTGTATATTACCAACATAGGAAAGCGTTTCTTATACCCTATTAAAGTATCATGCTTAGAAGATGCTTGACACACACAATGGGCATATAGATGTTAAATTAATATCTAAGTGGCTCTAGTGCTAGTGGGAGATTGTTGGAGTAAGCTGTAATGGCCAATCAATATTGACTTAATATGCTTTTGTATCATAACCTTGAAATATATTATTTGTTAATATATATACTTATTAGGAATTGTATTTATTATGTTATTTGTATATGACATAATAAAGTGCTTAGGATAACTAGTTTATTAATGACCTATTAAGTGTGACTTAATCGTGAGACTTCATTAAACATAAGGACGGTATTTTTAAAATATTTGCAGTCAAGCTTTACACTATGTTTAGTTTGATAGAATTGGGGGAGAGAGATTGAGAAGAGATAGATAGATGAGAGATGGTCAATTTCTTCTGCTTGGTTAGCATAGAAATAGGGAAGAGAGATTAATAAAATGCGGGTCCCATCTGATTTTTATTTCTTCTATAAATAGCAAACAAAGAGCGAAGAAATACACATGTTAATTTCTAATTCCCTTGTTGCCCTTCTTTGTGCGCCAACTTTTACCGCTTTTCTCTCAGCTTATCGTTTTCATCCTTTATGCCATGTTCTCCCTCCACTCATCCTTCAACTATGGTGTTGAATCAACATATTCTTCTTAGTTATCCTTCTTAAATCCCCAACCTACCACATCAAAACTACATCTGAAAAGGAAAAACTCACAGGTATGACTTTGATTTTCTTCTCAAATCCCCAACTTTTCTATGTATTTTTCTTTTGTGAAATATAGATGAATATGATTTTTATGCATATAACTAGCTTGTTTATATTTAGTTCAGTTATGTAACATTCTCTACACTTTGTGTTGCTGCTTTCAAAAATCCATTCAATAAAAATATTTATACGATTATTTATAGTTTTATTGTTCTAAACTTATTTTAGAGATTAAGTTTACAGATATTAAATTGTTTGTTTTTGTGAGAAATGAAAGTGTTTTTATTAATTTATTTTATCTTTGTTATTGATTTTTGAAGAGAGAAGAGAGATGGTCAATTTATACATGTACTATGTGTTGGAAAATCTATTCAGTGCTTCTTAGAGCTAAATAAGCGAGCTTTTAAGAGTATCATATGCTTATGGAGGTAATGGAAAATCTAGATAGTGTTGGAGAAATAAGTATTGATGATCAATATGAAATGATAGATGAAGTTAACTTGGATGAAGATGAAATTATTGATGTTAGAATGTCTATTAAATGCAAGTTTTAAATCACTCTAAAAAAGAGATGGAAAAGAGTATTATGTGAGTAGACTGATGACAGTATCTCACGGGTCATAGATATGAGATATCAAGTCTTCACATAGGTATACATATTAGGAGTAATATTTATACTGGATTGACCCACCATGAATACTACATAATTTTTTATGTAAGTGTCATAAGTTATTCTCATAGCGTTAGTGGTGTATACATACCTTCGACCTTAAACCACTATGGACTCTAGATGTGGAGTCGAGTACTCTATTACCAATTAAACATTATCCGTAACAGGATGACCATAAAGATGTTTGATGGGTACTACAAATCATGTTGAAGGATATGAGTGACCTAGATGAGATTTGCTCCTCCTACATATACGAGAGTAATATCTATGGGCCCTTTGATAGAGTATGACTGTAAAATACATGGTAGTGCTCAAATAAGTCGATATCAAATATTGGGCTTATTTGTTGTTATCAAGTATACTTGGGGATCAAGGAATAAAATATTAGACTATACAAAGGTGACACATTCTATGCTTTGTGTTCAATATATATATATAAGGGCAAAAGAATAATTGTACACATAATCATTATCACATAAAGGTTATGTCAGATCACACGACATTCTCGTCACTTGGACAACAATGATGTGTTGCTATATACCACTCATTGTTTATAATATTAAATAGGTGATTTAATATTATTGTTAATGTTACAAGAACCTACCGGATCACACGCGTAGAGTACTTATAGTGGAATGGATGATTAAATTAAATATGATTTAATTTAATTATGTATTAATAGTATTTAAATTGTTTAATACATTAACTCATATATAATTTATTTGATTAAATATGATTTAATTAAATAAATGAGAATTGGCTGTTAATTAAATTAAATATAATATAATTTAATTAAATAAATGAAAATTGGCTGTTAATTAAATTAAATATAATATAATTTAATTAATAATTTAATTTATTTAATTAAAAGAGTTTGATTAAATATAAATAATATTTATTTAAATAGTTTAATTAAATTAGATTGAGCTTATTTTGGAAAAGTCTAAAATAAGAACATTATGGTTTTAGGAGCTCTCTATAAATAGAGGAGCTCTTTTCCCTACCAAAGTTAATTGCCAATTTTCTAAGAATAAGAGACAGCTAGCACCGCGTTCCACTTTGTACTCGTATAAACTTCGTAGAGACGATGGTATTTTTCAGATCAAAGTTAAAGCACGTTTCAAGAGTTAATTTATAATCTTATTTATGTTTGATTTATGATTAATGATTTAGTCGAGATCTATTCGTTGGTAATGTTCAGTGCATAAACATTCAGAATAATTAATAATATGTATAAAATTTATTTATAAATAAAAACACAAATTAATATATGCTTACTCGCGGTAAAACGGGGCCAAATAACAATCTTTGATGTTCCCTTTCAACTTGTCTTATATGTAAACAAATATATTGTGTCATGGCGAACCGCGAGTAAGATCAATGTGCGCTAGATCTAAGATACAATACTTGTTTAGAATATTCCTTTCAACACATAACTAATGGATGTACCTGCAAGAGAAAATATTTATGTTAAAGTACAATAATGTATGAATATAAATAGAAATCAACATAAAAACTATACTTATGAGCACCAAATTTGTAATATAGAATTGTCTAGGTACACATCTCCCTTCAAAAATTCATGTATATAAATCTTAGAAAGTACGAATAACTGATCTAGATCATGACTTAATTTAATATTGAAGCTAGAGTTTTGAATACTATCAATCATCATTTATAGACTCTTAACGTTGTCTTGTTTTGGTGGTGTGGGTTCAATACTACCCTGGTAGGAAGAAAAACTTTCTTTCGCGCTAGTACCACACGTAACTTTCTCAACTAAATTCTCGTGCATTTCCAACTAATTTGAATTTGTATGGTTGATTAGACCCAACGAATTCAACTTTTGTATCATAAAAACAACATAAATACAATGCAAAATTAAAAGATGCAAACAATAATAACAACAACATACAACTTATACCTCAAGCACATCGCAGGTACACTTCTCTGACATTTTCTCAAGCTCCTTCTCATTCATCCTCTCTCGCTCCTTTTGGGGACTCTCATGCACCATTTGCAACAAACTCTCCCTCTCCTCCTCCAAGATCTTTTCTCGATCCTATCTCCACCTCTCCCTCTCCTCCTCCAACTTTATATCCTGCTCCTCCTCCCACTTCTTATTGTCCTTCCCCAACTTAACAACAACAATCTCTTCAATCTCTATCTTACTTTTTTTATCTCTAGATAATTTAGATGGTCTAAAAAATATCTTGAATCAACCGCCTCTTCCAAGACCATGAACACGCCCAGAATGCTTCTCGATTTCAATCGCTTCTACTAAGATGTCATGACGATCTTGTGAAGGGAAGAGGTCGGATTTGGTTTGTTCAACCAAATCATCCTACAACACATATGAAATTTCATCTTTACCAAATTGATTTAACTAAAATAATTATTGTTGAAAAAAGTATCTACTTGCAATCTTTTGAACCACTTCGGGTGTAGCATATGATGTGAACTCACCGTCTTTTCTTTTACGTTCCCTCTTGTGTTTCTCGTGGCGTGATGGTGGAGATGGAGTGCGATCAAGGCTTATAGAATCTCCCAGCTCTTCCTCCATTTTTTTTTCAATCATCTTCTTTTCAAGTTTTTGATATCCTCCACAGATAATATATGTGGATAGATAGTTCTAGCTCGATTTTCTTTTCCTTTCTGGGTCTTTGCCAAGAAGTCAGGAGTTGTGCGAGACTTTACAAATTTCTCCCGAACATCTTGACCAATAAATGAATACACCTCGCATGAAGGCTTTTCTTTATCTTCTACGTGTTTTATATAATCATGGGTGAGTTGTGTCTTAAAGCCCCTTCAACGCTCACCATAATATGTAAGCAATTTCTTTTTCACGATACTATCCTCTTGAGTAACAATAAACATGTCCTATGTTTACAGAATACAATTGTTATTAGTTTTAAATAAAAAATATATGATCATATATACTTGTAAACAAATCATATATGTGTAAACAAAAAATACCGTAACATCTTCCCATATGACGTCTCTCAATTCATCGTCAACATCGTGCAACCTATCTAACAAAATAATCACTTTACTTCTACCTTGTAACACAATGTAACCCATAAAATCCTCAGCATGTTAACCATAAGCCCTGCCGATTTCTATATCAACTCTAATCGGGTAGCAAGCACCAGTTTCGTGGGCTTTTTTACCTTGGTAGACATCGTGCCACCTCTATCTTTTCTTTTACATTTTGTATTAACCGAGATAGCAACAGAATTTATATGGGAGGTGTTTGTCGAATCGGCCATGACTATGAAGAGACAGACTAAAGTTGGAATGCGTAAAAACAAAATGATCAAGAGACAAACTAACGTAGAAACAGTGAAAAACAAAAAAAAGATATAAACCTTTTCAGTGATATATAACCCATTTCAGTGATATATAATAGATTTTAGTGAAGAACAAACTTGTTGCGAAAATGAATATTTATTGACGAAATAACGTTTGATGAATATTTGATGGAAGATGATGATGTTTCAGCTTGAAGATTTTTTGCAATGATGAAAATCGCCTCGCCTCGGTTTTTTTTTGCTAAATGAGTGACGAATGACGTTTGCCAAATGGGGTAAATGAAAAGTTAGAAACTAGATTATAGTCTGAAGTATTTCATGCAAAATATGTGTCACATCAGTTTTATATAAAAATCGACGTGACAGTATTAGTAAAAAATAGAAAATATAAAAAACATAATAGCGCCATATTCTGAGAATTCATTTAAAAGATATATCACATTGATTTTCGATGGAAACCGAGGGGCTCGATGTAGCCGAGGTAAATACTAATAAAAAATGGAAAAAATTAATAAAGATAAAAAGGGAATTCAGAAAGGCGCCATGTGAGAAACGCTAATTAGACAATTGAAAAAAAACATAAAATGCAACAACTGGCTATCGAAGCGAGCTTCCTTATAGCTATATTCTCTCGGTTTTCTTAAAAATCGAGGGAAATGATTGTTTATTTTAAAAATAAATAAATAAAACATGGCCCTCCCAGGACCTATACCTTTGGTTTTTATTGTTCAAGGTGTAAGCTTCGTCATAAAAAACATTATTTGTAGTAGTGCCTATTCACCAACTCTAATGATTATGGAAAAGTAAAGAATATGTATATTGCATATAGGCTTGTGTTCAACATCCTAATTGGGAGTCTGATTCCCAAAGAAGGAAGTACTGATCAGATCTCATGGGGTCACAAGCATTTAATATGAATTTTGGTGAATAGAGAGAAGAGAAATCTGGATACATATATCTTCAACCATCTTTGTGAAGCTATCAAGGAAAGCAAAAAGCATCACAAGAAGAATGTGCCATATGCCAGGCTTTTATCTGATTTATTTAATCAAAGAAGATTAGTTGAAACGCTGAAGGAAGCTTGTGCTACTCAGGATTTAGAAGAGTCCCATGGGAGAAATTGTCGTGTGTTATTCTAGGCAATATGAAGATCGCCAATAAAAAGTCAATTGTGAAGCCAGAAGATGGCCTGAGAATCAGAAGTGCCAAGGCTGCTTACCTTGAGGACTATCCTTTCATTTCTAAGTTGGACAATCCAGAAGTGATTCGGGAGTATATCAAGATGGCTAGAGAAGAAACTGGTGTTCTAACTATGGAAGTGATTCGAGTGGTGTGTAGGTTCCTGCCCGAAATTTGTACCTAGTAAGCGACTTATAAATTATTAAAACACTCGAGGTTCGTTATTAAACCCCTATAAAGGTACAACTTATGTTTTTAGATTTCACCATTCACCCTGTTATTGTTGCCTCATCAATATCGCCAAATTTCGAGGTATTTTTTATAGTGAAAAAGTTTAACAGAGAGCCCGAGAGATTATTGTCCTGCATTTTCGCATTAAAACCTTATGAAGTCTTTTACATCGAAACACGGAGAGCCCGAAGGTCTCGGCTTTATACTCATAATGAGAGATTTTTATTATGCATGTGTTTACGGTGATTTCTGGTAAACAACCGCTAGTCTTCCAAACTATAAAATATACTTTGGTTACTCGCAGGATCGACTAGATTGATCCTAGGACATAGTCAAAAAGTTGTCTTTTATGATAACTTGGTTCATATTTGTTGGTTCATTTGGCTTCGAAATATGTTTAAGAAAATAAACAAATGAAATGTAAAAACTAACAATCACCTTGTTATACACGTAAATATAACTTTGGCGAAAGGCAAAGTAAATATAAATTGCAAGAAACTTAAAGTGCAGGAACGTAAATTGCAGAAAGTAAATTGCTTCGAAGTAAATTTGAACGAAAGATAAAAATGCAAGAATGTAAATGACTGAAATATAACGAAAGATAGAAATACTGAAAAGATACTTGCATAAAGATGAATATAAATGTATTTAAAATGGTGTTGGTGTCATACGTACATTTCTCAGCGAACTCGTTCTCTTAACACTTGATACTTGAGTGATTTGTGAGTGATTTGTACAAAATGAACACCCTGGATCATGATATTAAGACCCTTATTTATACTAATTTCGACCCTAACAGTCCTACACTAACGAAATGCCACGTTGCTCACATGCATATGTCTCGAATCCCTGGGGTGCCATCTGTCCTTGTTCGGTTACACTAAATGTTTCGAAATTCAAATCCTCCCGCCCAAGTTCTCTTTCGATACGTGGCAACGTGATCTAAAATGAGAATGCCACGAAATATGCAAAGCTTCAGTACCCTTTCTATTTCGCAAAAATCGCTTAAGTCCCAAAGACAACTTGTTTCGAATAAGCTTCGATTTCCATCATCTTTACTTCAACTTAAATAACATCCTCAAATCATGGCCATCAGGATCCATTTATTTTCAGCAATGGCCATCAAAAGCCATTCTTCCTCGAATTCTAATTTTTCAAAGAACTTTTTCTTCAATCGAAATCTCCACCTAACAAATTGCCCCCAATAAATGCCTATTTCGAAAACAAGAGAAATAGGCGTTTCTTGTCATGATGAGATTTCGCTTTACTCATTTTTTAGAGTTTCAAGACACTTAATTACCGTCATAATCATTTATGACTCATCTTTCAAAACGTCTTGTCATTTTCAAAACGTCTCTTCAAGACGTGCATTCCCACTGATCGGTCACCATTTTACACTCAATTTCATCATGAATTCGACACACGATCGTCATGTTTGGTAACACTTTGTGTTTGTTTTCCAATGTTTTCTTTAATTTATCTAGTTATAAGTTTATTTGGTTGAAATTTGTTTTTGTGCCGTTCTCATTGTCAATTAGGTACTTTTGATCTCGTTTGGTAATGGTTTCAGGTTAGCTTCGGATTGATGGAAGATCGCATGTCCAAGAGGTGTGCAAAAAGGAAGCAAGAAGCAAAAAGGAGCAAGGAGGCAGAGGCGGACACGGTCTGACCGTGTCACCTGACACGGCCGTGTCAGGCCTCCTGAAGAATTGTACCCCTAAGACCAGAAGCTGACACGGTCTGCCCGTGTCAAGTGACACGGCCGCGTCAGCTGTGCGGACAGAATTTTTGAATTTTTGGTTTTTGTAATTTTTAAAGTTCTGGGGGCAGTTTGGGTATTGCGGCTGAGATCTGAAAACCTAGAGGGATTAAAAGAGGATTGAGAGACAAGGAGAAGACACTTTTGATCGTACGAAAGAATTCCAAAAGAGGGCAAGATAGCTTTATCAAAGTTTTGGAAGACGAAGAGATTCAACGGTGGACACCATTGAAGATCAGAGTTCTCCTAATCTTTGTAAATGTCTAAGCTTTTTGATTTTGATTTCTTGAATATTATGAGAGGCTAAACCCCCCAATGCCAGGGGGTGTCCCTGATTTTAATTGTAAGGACTATGATCTACGTATTTCTTTAATCAAGTATTCATGTGTTGCAATTTAATTGTCTAATGTTTTTATGCTTTCTTTGTTGGACAAACAAAGATCGATCTCCGGTTAACAATTTGTAGGACTATGATTGTTAAGGTTTTTAGACAATTGAATCTGAGATATCACCTAGGACTAGGGATACCGTAAGGTTATTTGAATATTCTTGATCATTTATATCTTTGGTTCACAAACCTTTGTTTCTAAGGACTTAGGCAATAGGATTGCAAACCAAAAGGTTTTCACTAAGGACTTAGGAAAACACCCTTAAGAACAAATAGTTGCACCTCATGAACTTGTTAAAGAGATCTTTTTACAGAGTCATTATAAGGCAAATCATACACCTACCTTGGCATTACTCTAAATTTATACACAAAAGCTCAACTTTACTTTCAGCTTATTTATTTTAATTCAATTATTTCAATATAAGAAAAATCCCCATATGCTATTTTGTTTAATTGAATAGTTACAATAATTTGTATTTCCCATGCAATCCTCGTGATCGATACTTGGGGTAAAACCCATTATTACTACATCGGTGAAAATAGTACACTTGCTATTTTTCCGATCAAGTTTTTGGCGCCGTTGCCGGGGATTGCCAAAATATAAGTTATTATTTAGTCAATTAAAATTTTATTGCTCTGCAATTAAAATTTTATTTCTGTTGCAAAAATTTAATTTTTATTTACTTATTTATTTTTATTGTTTACTCTCAACTAATCACTGTCTAATCTTGTATGCGAGGTAAGGCCTCAGCTGAACTTCTTTTTGACGCAGAACCCGAAAGATTATTGCGAGCACGACTCCGAGAAGTTAAGCGGAAAAGACTGGCATCGAAAGAAGAATCACCTGTAGTTTCAGAATCAGAAGACGAAGAAGTAATATCTATTCAGTCCGAGCAGTCAGATTCTGAGCCTGAAACTATGGCAGCTGATCCACCTCCTCCAGAGAGACTTTTAGGTGATTATGGAAGGGCCAATGCACCGCTTGGAAGAATGACCATAGTAAATCAACCGGTTAACGTGGCACACTTCCAACTACATCCTTCTACTATCCGTCAGCTAGAAAGCAGACCCTTTGCTGGAAGAATCAATGAAGATGCAAATAAGCATTTGCAGAGATTCCTCACCACAACAACATCATTGAAGATAGAGGGCCATTCCGAAGAAGCAAAGAGACTCGTAATGTTTCCTTTTACTTTATCCGAAGATGTGGAAGAGTGGTTTTACTCACTTCCAGCTGGAAGCATCACCACATGGCAACAAATGGAAACCGCCTTTCTTAACGAGTACTTCCCCGCATCAGTTTTTATTCGAAAAAGATATGATATTGTAAACTTCAAGCAGAAAGAAGGGGAATCGTTGGGGGATGCATACAAAAGGTTCAAGAGGTGTTTGGTTGCATGTCCTACTCATAATATGGACCCAACCGAGCAAATGCAAACTTTTGTTAATGGTCTCCGAGTTAAGACAAAACAGCTTATCGATACGGCTGCCGGTGGCTCGACTAATTTTTCAACAGCCACTGGTATCAAGAGAATAATAGAAGCTATTGCCGCTAATGAGCACATCGAGTTATATGACCGTGCAATGAGCCAACCGGAAGGTAAAATTGATTTGAAGCTTGCTGATCAGGTGGTTAAAATGGAAGAACAAATTGCAGCTGAAGTAGAAAGAAGATTGAAGAAAATGAATCTTGGTGAACAGAAAGTAGCACAAGTTGAACCAGCCGCCTCAGTTGTATGTGAAATATGTAGTGGACCGCATTTTGCCATGCATTGTGTGGCAACGCAGGAACAAGTGGAACAGATTCATATGTTGAGGCAAAATAATCCAAACGCCAATACATATAATCCGGGTTGGAAAAATCATCCTAATTTCGCATGGAAGGACCAACAAGGAAACTTTCAAAAGCAAGGACCAACCCAATTTCAATCTCCAGATCAGTCACAACAATACAGACCTCCTCAACAACAACTTCCATATCAGCAACAATTTCAACACCACCCGCAACAGTTCCAATCTCAAGCACCTCAACAATTTCAGCAACAGGCACCGAAGAAGGCAGAATGGGAGATAACTATTGAAAAAATGGCAGCTCAAAACTCTCAATTTCAGGAAGAAACTAGGAGCAGCCTGAGGAACACAGGGGCATCAATCAAAAATCTGGAAATTCAAATGAGTCAGATTGCACAACAAATGACCAACACTCAACCACAGGGCGCTCTACCAAGTGCCACGGTTACAAATCCCAGAGACAACAATCATGTGAACGCTGTGACTACCAGAAGCAATAAATCCAATGACAAACCTGAGAAGAATTCTGATGAAGAGGATATGTTGATTGAAGTGGATGTAGAGATTAAAGAGAATGAGGTTGTAAGTCAAGAGGTCAAGGGGGACGAAAGGGTAGTAAAAGAAAAAATAGTTACACCTAAACCGGCGGTTAAACTCCCTTTCCCCACAAGAAATAAGAAGAAAGAACAACATGAGAAGAATTTTGAGAAGTTCTTGGAGATGTTCAAGAAACTTGAGCTGAACATTCCTTTCTTAGAGGCACTTGAGCAAATGCCAACCTATGCGAAATTCATGAAAGATATCATTTCAAAAAAGCGGACCATCGAGAGTGATCCGATTATTCTAACTGAAACGTGTAGTGCTATTTTGCAGGGAATGAAGATTCCGGTTAAAAAGAAAGATCAAGGTTCAGTAACTATTCCATGCACAATTGGTGATAGGTCTTTCAAGAAAGCTCTGATAGATTTGGGAGCAAGTGTGAGTCTTATGCCATTATCCATTTACAAAAGATTGGGAATCGGTAAAGTACAGGATACACGAATGACACTTCAGTTTGCTGACCAATCGGTTAAAAGACCCTACGGAGTGGTAGAAGACGTGTTGGTGAAAATCGACAAGTTCGTATTTCCGGTAGATTTTGTTATCCTAGAGATGCCCGAAGATGAGGAGATACCAATCATTTTGGGGAGGCCATTTCTAGAGACCGGGAGATGCTTGATCGACATAGAGGAAGGTACAATGACCTTGAAAGTTTATGATGAAGAATTGAAGATTGATGTGTGAAACACTATGAAGTACAAGGATGATGTTGCCACGAGTCAACATATTGAGGTAATTGAACAAATTTGTGATAAAGAAAATTCTTTGACAACACAGAAGTTACCCTTGGAGAGAGTTTTGAGTCTATCAATCTTCGAAGAGGAGGAGGTAATTGATGAAAGAGACAATGAAGTTTTAGCCATGATGGAAACATCATTTGTCAAAAATTCTCGCCACAACCGATGGGAGGAGCTAAGGCAACCATTAGTGGAGGGAAGCAAAGATGAACCAAAGAAGGGGGCTGAACTAAAGCAATTATCGGAGAACCTCAAATACGTCTTTCTAGACACTGAAAGTAAGTGCCCGACTATCATAAGTTCTCACCTAGAATTCCTTCAAGAAGATAAGCTTGTCAAAGTTCTTAAAAAGCATAAAAGTGCTCTTGGATGGTCCATTGAAGATTTGAAGGGAATAAGTCCAACAATTTGCATGCACAAAATCCTAATGGAAGATGATCACAAACCGGTTGTCCAACCACAACGACGACTCAATCCAGCGATGAAGGAAGTGGTTAGAAAGGAAGTTGTAAAACTTTTGGACGCAGTGATGATCTATCCAATATCTGACAGTTCTTGGGTGAGTCCAGTTCATGTGGTACCAAAGAAAGGTGGAACTACAGTGATTAAGAATGAAAAGAATGAGTTGATTCCCACAAGGACAGTTACAGGGTGGAGAGTCTGTATTGACTACCGAAGACTAAATCTGGCAACAAGAAAAGATCACTTCCCGTTGCCGTTCATCGATCAGATGTTAGAAAGGTTAGCGGGTCATGACTACTATTGTTTCCTCGATGGCTACTCGGGGTATAATCAGATAGCTGTTGCACCAGAGGACCAAGAGAAGACCGCTTTTACATGCCCTTTTGGTATTTTTGCCTACAGAAGAATGCCATTCGGGTTATGTAATGCACCGGCCACATTTCAACGATGCATGCAATCCATTTTTTCCGATATGCTTGAGAAGCATATGGAAGTATTCATGGATGACTTCTCGGTTTTTGGTAAGTCTTTTGATAATTGCTTAACTAACCTTGTTCTTGTTTTAGAAAGATGCCAACAGACCAACTTAATCCTCAACTGGGAGAAGTGTTACTTCATGGTGCGTGAAGGTATAGTTTTGGGGCACAAAATTTCTCATAAGGGAATAGAAGTTAACCAAGCCAAGATAGAAGTCATAGCAAAATTGCCTCCTCCCCTGAATGAAAAAGGTATCCGAAGTTTCTTAGGGCATGCGGGTTTCTACCGTAGGTTCATAAGAGATTTCTCAAAAATAGCAAAACCTTTAACTACACTTTTAGTTAAGGACAAAGCTTTTATTTTCGATAAAGAATGTGCCGTAGCATTTATACAATAAAGCAAAAATTAGTATCGGCACCAATTGTTGTAGCCCCGGATTGGTCTCTACCTTTTGAGATCATGTGTGATGCAAGTGATATTGCAGTGGGGGCGGTTCTGGGACAGCGTAGAGAAAAATTGTTACATGTTATTTACTACGATAGTCATGTGTTGAACCCTGCACAGATGAACTATGCAACTACTGAAAAGGAGTTGTTAGCGGTTGTTTATGCCTTTGATAAATTTAGGCAATATCTGTTGGGTTCTAGAGTCATTGTTTATACTGACCATGCTGCCTTGAAGTATCTTTTTGCTAAACAGGACTCTAAGCCGAGACTGCTAAGATGGATCTTACTCCTTCAAGAGTTTGATGTGGAAATTCGTGACAAGAAAGGGTCTGAAAACACTGTGGCCGATCACTTGTCTCGAATGTCACCTATTGAAGAGACAGAAGCTACGCGCCCAATAAAGGATGAGTTTGCAGATGAACATATCCTCGCTGTTATTGGTGTACCTTTGTTCGCCGACTATGCGAACTATTTGGTAGGTGGTATTATCCCTGATGATTTTGACTATAACCGTAGAAAAAAGTTTTTACATGATTGCAGGTTCTACTTGTGGGATGATCCTTTCTTATACAAGAAGGGTCTCGATGGTTTGATTAGAAGATGTGTACCCGAAGAGGAACAACGAGATGTGCTAAAAGCATGCCATGACTCAGAATATGGCGGACATTTCAGTGGTGATAGAACGGCTGCAAAGGTCTTACAATCTGGTTTATATTGGCCCACATTATTCAAAGACGCTCAAAGCATTGTGAAAGAATGCGACAGGTGTCAGAGAACGGGGAATATCTCAAAAAGAAATCAGATGCCTCAAAAGGGTATTCTTGAAGTGGAGTTGTTTGATGTGTGGGGTATTGATTTCATGGGACCTTTTCCACCATCACATGGGAAGAACTACATCCTTGTAGCGGTAGACTACGTCTCTAAATGGGTTGAAGCAGTTGCTCTCCCTACAAATGATGCCAAGGTGGTGGTGAATTTCCTCAAGAACAACATATTCTCCAGATTCGGTGTCCCCCGAACACTCATAAGCGACGAAGGTACTCATTTCTTGAATAAGTTGATAGAGAATCTGCTGAAGAAGTATAATGTGAAGCACAAGATTGCAACAGCTTACCACCCTCAGACTAGTGGTCAGGTAGAGGTATCAAACAGGCAAATCAAGCAGATTCTCGAAAAGACTGTGAGCGCCTCAAGAAAAGATTGGGCTATGAAGCTCGACGATGCTTTATGGGCATACAGGACTGCATTCAAAACACCCATAGGCATATCACCCTATCAGTTGGTTTACGGTAAAGCTTGCCATTTGCCACTCGAGCTTGAACACAAGGCGTTTTGGGCTTCTAAATTCCTCAACTACGATATTGTAAAAGCCGGTGAGTCCCGTATCCTTCAACTACATGAGTTAGAGGAATTTCGAGATCAAGCTTATGAAAATGCAAAGATGTACAAAGAACAAACAAAGAAGTGGCATGATCAAAGAATCATCAAGAAGGACTTTTGGGAAGGACAACTAGTGTTGTTGTTTAACTCGAGGCTGAAGCTGTTTCCTGGAAAATTGAAGTCAAGATGATCAGGGCCGTTTGTTGTGCACAAAGTATTCCCACATGGTGCGATTGAAATTAAAAACCAATCCAATGGGGACATACTCAAAGTAAATGGACAGAGGTTGAAGCCCTATTATGCTGGGCAGGAAGCTGGATCAATTGATCATATGCGTCTCACTTAATGAGGTGGACGTCCGTCGAGCCATGCGACATTAAACGAAGCGCTTAGTGGGAGGCAACCCACTATTTTTGTTATTAACAGTTTTCTTTGTTTATTGTTTTTGTTTTGTAGGTTGTTTTTGAAACACGGCTATCAAGGGGTGAAAAGAGCAGAAAACCCAAAACAGACAAAATTTTCTGAGCACAGTGCCTGACACGGTCTGGCCGTGTTGGCTGACACGGCCGTGTCACACTGATCAAAAATTTTGAAGAAAAAATTGGTTTTCCAGACCCGGACACGGTCTGACCGTGTGAGCTTACACGGCCGTGTCACGCTGGGTATAATTTTTCAGAAATAAGAGTGGATTTCCAGACTCGGACACGGTCTGACCGTGTGTCCTGACACGACCGTGTCAGCGAGTCAGATTTTGAATTTTTTTTTTTACTTGTGGGTCCCGCGCGCCCCACACACCTAAACCCTATTTCTCCCTTCTCTTGCTTCACTTTTTCTCTTTCTTCCTCTTTCTTCCTTCTTCTTCTCCCACAAAAACTTGCCTCCTCCATTAAACCTCCAACATAAACCTTCATCCACCAGTTCAAAAATTCGTTTTTTCCCCACACCCACTTCACAAAAAGTGTTCCACTCGTCACCCTCCATCTACCTACGGTGGCCGTTTTCGCTAACTCGCAATTTTAATTTTTGTGAAATTTTCAGGTACCCAAAATGCCCCCGAAGAATTTTTCTAGACGAAGGCCAACCGAGGATGGACCTTCGAGACCTCCAACTCGACCACGGAGGAATGTTGAACCGGTGGCTGAGCCGGGTAACGAGAATGCTCATGGGATCACCTTCACTCACCCCGCCCATGAAGTCCGGTATGCAAAACATAAGGATCGACGGTTAATTCCGAACAGGTATATGTGTCCCTCCACTTTAGCTGAATTGGGTTTGTCTGAGGATGTTCATAGACTTTTGAACAAAATAGGGCTGTTAGATTTTATGTTGCGTACAACACCCACTTATGAACGGATAACATTGGAGTTCTTGAGTACAGTGGAGTACGAGGTCCATACGGACTGGGAAAGAAGACTTCCTATGTGTACCGGTGCAATCACTTTTCAGTTATTTCAGACTCAGCACCGGTTAACTCTAGAGGAATTAGGTGCTATCCTTGGTATACCCGTTGATGGACCGGGAAAATTGCCTAGTGATTTTGAACCAGGAAGGTTTTGGGGTAAGATCACCGGAACAGAATATATCGCTAAAGACGCGAAAGCCTCCCGGATTCATAATCCATGTTTTCGTTATGTGCAAAAATGCTTGGCTTATTCTATGTTTGGCAGGGGTGACAGTCAGGGAGTTATCTCGCAAACTGAACTTTTTCTTATGTCCTCCATGATCTCGGACACTCCGGCTAATGTGGCTGCTTTTGTGGCTGCACATTTAAGCAAAGTGGGAAAAGCAGTTTCAGGTGACATCTGTGTTGGAGGTATCATCACTCAAATAGCTAAATTTCTTGGCTATGACCCGGTGGTGTATCATCATGAGCCCGTCGCAGGTATGACTAAATTAGATATGCTTGCTTTGATTAACCAACTTGTGGTACAGATGAATGGTACTACTTACGAGTACAAAGTTGGGAAAAAGGTGGTCATGAATCTTCCAAACCCTGAATGAACGTCCACCCTTAATGAGGAGAATTGGCGCTATCGGGAAATTTTTAGGAGCAATTATCAGTTTCAGCGGAATGAAGAGAGTGAACACCTACAAGGAGAGACGGGTCAATCATCACAAGGTGGCAACCAATCTTCATCTTTCACAAGTGAAGAATGGAATTGGATACACGGCGAATTCGCCGATCTCAGAGGTGAGCAAGCGCGCCAAGGTCTGGAGTTACACCGTCAAGGGGCTGAACAAACCTGTCAAGGCGTGATGATGACGGAGATGCATAGCATGATGCAACAATTGATGTTGCATTTTCCTCCTCCTCCTCCTCAGTAGGATGTTCTGTAAGTCCTCTCCGGCGAGTACGAAAACATTGGGGACAATGTTTAGTGCAAGTGGGGGAGGGATTTTATCAGTATTGTTTTCTTGTTTTAGTATTTCATTTTAATTTGTTATTGTCTGAAGTTTTCTTTTTAGTTGTATCAAAAGTGTAACAGGATGAAGATTGGTGTCGAAGGCATGAGTTGATGAGTGGTGAATGGAGAGACGACACAACCAAAAGCTAATGTCTCAAGGCACTTTGAAAGTGGATGTAGCCGAAAATGTCGGACACAACGTGGTGAACAGAATTGAGCAGTTGAGTGACGAAATCAAGCCGGAAAGAGAAGTCACACGACATGGAGGGTGTGCGGAAGCTGCAAACTTAACCTACCTGGTGAGGATTATAAAAGGCCAAACACTTACAGAGATCACCGTAAGAGTAAAATCAGGTATGTCTTTATCTCCCTAATTTTGCGTTTGTCCTACCAACATAATACAGTTGTGAAGTCACACAAGAGGCAGTTGTTTGTTTTCTTTTCTTTTCCCCTGTCCTTGTTTTCCGCCATTGTTGTTTTGTTTATTGTTGTCATATCCCTCGTTTACCCCGTTGAGCCATTCCCCCTTGTTTTGTTTTGTTTTGTTGTATCTCCATCCGTCATGATTACCATTTCCGGGTAGCACTTATCGTTTTTTTTTCCTATCTCAAAACCGTGTGAAAATTGTAAGTTTGGGGTGGTTTATATGTATGTATGAAAGTAAAGGGGCAAGTGTGCAGAAAAATAAACAAAAGAGAAAAGAGAAGTGGGTGAACCACACACAAAAAGAAAAAAAAAGAAAGAGAAAAAGAAAAAGGAGTTAACACACTTGCCCAAAAAGAAGTGAAAGACTCGGTGATTCTAACACTCGAAATTTCGGTGAAAACAGAGAGTCTAAGAAGAAACCCCCCACACATACACACAAAAAAACGAGAAAAGAAACATAAGTGCAGAAAAATCCATTGTGTACCCTTTCCTTGTTTATCCAACCTCCATCTCAGCCCCATTACAACCCAAAAAGCCCTCAAATTGTGTGAATTCCTTTTTGTGTAGTGGAAGTAGGATGTTCGCAAAGTCAAGGGTTGATATCGCATATTATGATCTGAGCGAAAAACACTTTAACCAAGAGAGAATTTGTGAGACGTGTGACAAGTTTGCAGGTGAAACACATCTTGATATGAAGTGTGATGGGCAACAAGGCGCGATGAGTCCCAAAAGCTGACTCAAGGAAGAGATTCAAGTTGCGAATGATATCGGCTATGTTGTGGTACTCAAAGAAATTCAAGGTGACCTTTGTTTGTTCGCTTGCATCGCTTGAGGACAAGCAATGAGATAAGTTTGGGGTTGTGATCGGTCACCATTTTACACTCAATTTCATCATAAATTCGACACACGATCGTCATGTTTGGTAACACTTTGTGTTTGTTTTCCAATGTTTTCTTTAATTTATCTAGTTATAAGTTTATTTGGTTGAAATTTGTTTTTGTACCGTTCTCATTGTCAATTAGGTGCTTTTGATCTCGTTTGGTAATGGTTTCAGGTTAGCTTCGAATTGATGCAAGATCGCATGTCCAAGAGGTGTGCAAAAAGGAAGCAAGAAGCAAAAAGGAGCAAGGAGGAAGAGGCGGACACGGTCTGACCGTGTCACCTGACACGGCCGTGTCAGGCCTTATGAAGAATTGTACCCCTAAGACCAGAAGTTGACACGGTCTGCCCGTGTCAAGTGACACGGCCGTGTCAGCTGTGCGGACAGAATTTCTGAATTTTTGGTTTTTGTAATTTTTAAAGTTCTGGGGGAAGTTTGGGTATTGCGACTGAGATCAGAAAACCTAGAGGGATTAAAAGAGGATTGAGAGACAAGGAGAAGGCACTTTTGATTGTACGAAAGAATTCCAGAAGAGGGCAAGATAGCTTTATCAAGGTTTTGGAAGACGAAGAGATTCAACGGTGGACACCATTGAAGATCAGAGTTCTCCTAATCTTTGTAAATGTCTAAACTTTTTGATTTTGGTTTCTTGAATATTATGAGAGGCTAAACCCCCTAATGCCAGGGGGTGTCCCTGATTTTAATTGTAATGACTATGATCTATGTATTTCTTTAATCAAGTATTCATGTGTTGCAATTTAATTGTCTAATGTTTTTATGCTTTCTTTGTTGGACAAACAAAGATCGATCTCCGGTTAACAATTTGTAGGACTATGATTGTTAAGGTTTTTAGACAATTGAATCTGAGATATCACTTAGGACTAGGGATACCGTAAGGTTATTTGAATAT
Source organism: Vicia villosa (assembly GCF_029867415.1). NCBI lineage: Eukaryota > Viridiplantae > Streptophyta > Magnoliopsida > Fabales > Fabaceae > Vicia > Vicia villosa. The sequence goes on along the minus strand of NC_081186.1, from coordinate 115,730,860 downwards.
TCTTGATCATTTATATCTTTGGTTCACAAACCTTTGTTTCTAAGGACTTAGGCAATAGGATTGCAAACCAAAAGGTTTTCACTAAGGACTTAGGAAAACACCCTTAAGAACAAATAGTTGCACCTCATGAACTTGTTAAAGAGATCTTTTTACAAAGTCATTATAAGGCAAATCATACACCTACCTTGGCATTACTCTAAATTTATACACAAAAGCTCAACTTTACTTTCAGCTTATTTATTTTAATTCAATTATTTCAATATAAGAAAAATCCCCATATGCTATTTTGTTTAATTGACTAGTTACAATAATTTGCATTTCCCACGCAATCCTCGTGATCGATACTTGGGGTAAAACCCATTATTACTACATCGGTGAAAATAGTACACTTGCTATTTTTCCGATCACCCACGTTTTGCCATTACTTGTGATCATTGCTCCTATATACTAGGAGTAAGGCTAACAACTGTTCCACCGCCGTTAGATTAAATCATCTCTTGCCGCGTGTCCTTTCAACCTTTACTCAAAGATTTGAAAAGGTTCCTACTAAACCTTTAAATACTTAACCCTTTGCCTTCACACAACTTCATCTTTCATCCTTCTGCAACCATCACAGAAAAAGAAACCCTCTTTGGTTTTTTTAACCTAATTCTTGAAACAAACACATCCATGGCGTCTTCTTCAAATGCTCTCCAACCCATTCAAAAGCTTCAACATCCCACACAGATAGGGAACCAACAACACATTCCAGACCCAAACATAGCAGAAACTCGCGCTATCTACGCTTCTCAGGTAATCGTTCCTTTTGAACTTTCTGGAAAAACTCATGCCTTCATGGGTCCTTTACCTGGAGGAAATAAATCTTCTCTGGGTAAATTTTTCCCTGCTTATTATAAGACTAGGCCCTTGGTTAGTAAGAACAAAATAGATGAAGATGGCAACCCAATCTTAGCTGAAACTGCCAATGTAGATAATGCTTAGATTGAAGCCACTGTAGCCTTAGAGAAAATTAGGTTGAACTATGTGACTAATTTCCTAAAAGTCTTTAGATCAATTCCTTTAGCAAAAGATCCCGACCTATATTATGCTTGGCTGACTAAGGTAGAAAGCAAAAAGGCTTCGTTTTGGAAGGAATTAGGGATTTATGATCTGATTCAATTATCCAAAACAGGTTTAGAACACAACCAAACCATGTTAGTAGCATCAGTATATTTCTGGGATGCTTCTCACAATACTTTCCACCTTCCTTGTGGAATGATTACCCCTACTCTCTTCGATATAGCCGCTATCACAGGGCTTCGACCAACTGGGGAAATCTTCGATCCCAACTTCATGGATACTGACACCATCTAGTTCAACAAAGTAAAAGTCACCTACATTGATTTTATCCAGAGATACCATCTCCAAACGACTACTGAAGTCACAGATGAAGAACATATTGCATTTCTAGCACTCTGGCTTTCGAGATGCGTTTTTTGTTCTAGGTCCATCCAAGTGGCAAAGAGGTATCTTTGTATGGCTAACCAGATAAATATTGGGAAAAGGTTAAACTTAAGCCAGTTAATTCTAGGATTCCTTTACGAAAATCTTGGCGAAGCAACAGATCTCTTCAAGAATTACAAGACAAGATCTCTCCTTTTTGCTGGTCCTTTCTGGTTATTGAAGCTATGGCTCAATGCTACTTTCGAGGCTCATCTCCCATATAAAGGTATCGTGGATGAAGAAAATACAGCAATCAAAAATTGAACAGTCGAAGGAACTAGATTGGCTTACCTAACTCCAAAAGAAGAACCAGGAAAGCTTCGCGAGACTTTTCTAGCGTACATGATGATGTTCGCTAAACGTTATCAGTTTAGTCCTTCCATGGCCCCATTTGTTAAAAGAGAAGTAGGTCCTGAATGGTTTACTCGAGAATTTCCTACAACTTCTCCAGATCAGCAAGCTGAATCTCTGGTTATCTGGGAGGCTTTTCTAACTCCTAAATTGTTATACCATCGATTACGATCTCCCAAGAGTCATTGCTGTCTCCTTTGCTACCAACCAAATCTTGTGTCGAGGCAATTTGGATTGGTTCAACTTAAACCAAAATGCATGTACGACAAGAGGAATCACATGTGCTTGCACACTATGCATTTATCTGAAGAGGAATATGAATCCAAAATCTCCAAATATGTTGGCATCACGACTCTCTCTCCCATCTCCTTCGAGCCTGCCTTCTATTCTACCATAGATTTCCATCAATGGTGGACAGAGTATTATACTAAATAAATCTTCGATGCTGAAAGCCTTTCTCAAGAACTAACTGAAGCTTTTGCTGATGTGTAGGCGAACTTCACAAAAGGTACTTCGACTCATATTAAAGAAATCCAAGCCTTCCAAAAATTCTTTGAAACTATCTACAGGCCTGATGATCTTAGTCGGACCGTTCGTGAAGCTGTTGTCACTTTACGTGAAAAATTTTCTACTAAACTGGATAAGCTAAAATTGCCCACGTATGTTCGACCTGAACTACGTTATGAAGTGGCTTTCAAACTTAATCCTCCAAAATTCCCTCCACTACCTAGCGCTGACTTTGGTGTGGCTCTAAGTCCTCCTTTTCCAGACTGGCTTGTGTGTGGGAATGTCCCAAAAATCCTTTACGAACAATCCAAAAAACGCGTTGAACGAGTGGTTCCGACTAAGTACACCTTGGATAATTTCAAGGGACATCTTCATATAAGTCCTGAGCACGTTCGTGTTTTGACTCCTATGCCTGAAGGTTGGAGTCTGGACTATCCTTCGATTAACCTTCTTTCTTTACTTATATACTGACTTTTGTTTCATTCACAGCTATAGGTCGAAAGAGAGTTATCAAGAAAGCAGCTGCACAAAAGGGCGTTGGAGCTTCAAAAAGCAACAAAGTAAATGGGAGTGATTCTGTCACTACTGGCAAGAAACCAACGGTACGTATATATTTCGTACTTTAACTTGCACATTTATTCTGAGTATTATTCACTTTATTCAATGTGCATATTCTCAGAGTTTGAGGCCTCTGACACCTTCGAAACGGAAAGTTTCCAACAGTAGTGCTTCAGATGATGAAGACAAATCTCCTCCTCGTACCAGACAAGCTACGAAGAAAAGACAAAAGACTACCATTTCTTTAACCAAAGAAAAGGGATCTGGGACATCGAAGCTTACTTCATCGAGTGATAAGGTATCTTCTGATGAATCACCTTTAAAGATTGTTGGTAATATCCCAGTTGTCGAAAGTCATAACTCAAGCCCAGACAATGTCCCGACCAAGGTATTTGATTTTTTATACCATAACAATTCTTAACACTTAACTTCAATTTTTAAGTATACGTTTTACCTTGTATATGCAGGACGATGTAGGCACAGCTACTTCTAATCTCAACACTTCAAATCTCAACATTGATCTTGACAATCTTCATGGTATACATTTGCCCTTAAATTAACAAACAAGCTTTTCGCAACTTCCCGTCTTAACAAATTTTGATTTATGTAACAAGTATTCCTCGACGCAAGTCTCCTGTTCTTTCTCTAGTTCTCGAAAACATTCAACCTATCGCGACTATCATTTCACCTGTACATGCTGAGGAAAGTCATTCAGATGATGCTTCTCCACCTACCCATCAAGACGAAGATATGGAGGAAAACCCTCAACATTCTAATAGCGGCAATATAGTTGGGTAGCCAACTGGGAGTGAAGAAGTTTTTTGAAACCGACCTTATCGAAGTTCTGAGCAAAGATTCCACCATCTGCTTTGGTTTGAACAATCTTTTAAAGAAGGTGGATCTACTCCTGGTTTCAGAGGAAGTCTCACAAGTGATTGTCTCGCTAAGTTCTCTGGTTGATCAGCTTCAAGCTGATACTCTTTGAAAGCGAGATGTTGACGAACAACTCAACAGAAAAGTAACTTCTCATAGTTCTTCGTGGAAAGCTGCTGGTGACGCAACTATTAAAGCTGGTGCCCTCGAGCTTGAGCGTGCACAACGTCAAAAGGAATATGAAACTTGTGGAGTGGACATCAAATCTTGGGAACAAGAAATCAAACGCCTCGAAGCGAAGATAAAAACTGCCAAATCCCGTCAAGAGGAAATCAAACAAACCCAGCAGAACGAGTTGAATGAAGTGGTGCAATCAGGGATTTGAAATCTCGAAACGGCGCAGAAATTAGTACCAGAAATCGAAGAGCTGAAAAAACAGCAAGCACTAATCGAACGCCGTCTGTCACTATGGGCATCCCAATATTCCAAGATGAAGGATAATCTTCCTAAAGACTTTCATTAATTGTCATAACCCTTGTAATATCTTTACGTTTAGCATTTTGTCTTACTTTTGTAATCTGGCTAGCTAAGAAATGTATGCACAATTTGTCTTTGGGACATCCATATATTATATTTTGCAAATGTGACAAATAACATTTTAAAAATTCTTAAATTGTCAAAAATTTATCTTCCAACTATCATAATGACCTCGATAGCGTATCTACGTGACATGATTACTCTTCGCAGCCACTTTAGGTTTTGATTTGACGTTTCTACTCTAGTAGCCGTAACCACATTAAATGATGACATCAGTTTTTCAAAACGTCTAATTAAGACATGCGTGTATCAGTTTATAAAATGATTACATTCCAACTTCCAAGGCTAGAAACGGCGGACTTTATATCTTCCCTCGGGGAAACCACACGCGGTCCAATCAGGATTTCAAGAGTAATCACTCTTTAAAACCAACATTCTCTATATAAACCTTGGCATTCTGATCATTTTATTCATCCTCTTTCCATACTTTTATCAAAGTTTTCTCTTTTCTTCTTGTACTCCCTTGTTACAATGACACCTTTAACCTATAACAATATCAGATCTTCTATCAAGAAAGAATTTAAACTTTCTGTGGAAGAGTTCGATCAGAACAACATCAATGTTGATGCACTGTTTGCCAACCAACACTTACAGGTTTACCAAGGAATCTTGGAAGGGCCTGTTTACCCAAACATGCTGGCGGACTTCTGGATGTTTGCATCCCTCCGGATGGATTCAGAAGGAAGAACCACCATCGTGTCTCACGTTCGAAGAGCCCCTATTACCATTTCTCCCTCGTCCATCTCTGAAGTGCTGAGATGTGAGAACTCCAGCGAGGTTTTTGCTGACAACTCCTTCACCATGAGCACCTCTTCCATTTTGAGGGCCCTCATGGCTAATAATCCTTTCAGTGCCAAAGTTAGCAGGATTTGGCATCAACTTTTAGTGGGCAACTTTCGCCCATGAAATGTTGATCAAGAAAGCATCATGGTGGAGGATCTGGAGTTCATCCTCTGTGCTCTCAGGGGAAAGAAAATCAACTTTCCTTTGATGATCTTCAAACACCTTGCTGAAGCCGTCGCTATTGCTGCTTCCCGTCAGGGCATAGCAACGTGTCTTCCCTATGGAAGGTTGTTATCCCACATGTTTGTTAAATAGGGATTAGTGAAGAGAATGCACACAGAAGGATCTCTAGATCTTTTTGAAGCAGAAAGTTTGCCCCTGTTGCACCTGGAAGGTTTGGAACAAAGGATCAACTGAAGAGTGCATTATTGGAGGCATTGTTTGAGGCATTGTTGGATGCATTGTTGGAAGCATTGTTGGAGGCATTGTTGGAGGCGTTGTAGGCCTTGATTTTATTGTCTATAATTTTGAACGCTCCTTTTGATAGTATCTGGCATGCTCCATTTTTGTAACTTTAGTTTGCATGTAAACGCAATCTTCTTGATTGAATGTACCCTTAACTGTTAATCGTAATGAAATATATTTTGACATCGTCTTGTCTTCTTGGTTTATATATTACGCACCTTATTTAGGTATAAAGCCATTTTGGTACTTGTTTCACCATTTTGGCCACCGGCGTACACTTTTAATGTCTACGTTTTTACGATTTTTACTTCATGCATGACTGGCTTGTATCTTTTTAGATACTTCCCATTCACTCTTAAAATCCTGCGATCTTCTGCCAATTCTTCTATCTCATAAGCATTATTTGAAAACACTTTTAAGATTCGAAAAGGTCCTTCCCAGTGTGGAGACCATTTGCCTAAAGCCTGATTCTTTCGATCTATAGGCAAAATAACTTTCCAAACTAAGTCATTGTTAATAAATGTTTTATCTTTCACCTTTTTGTTGTATGCTCTCGACACCCTTTCTTTTTGTCTTTTTATCATTTCCAACGCTCGAAGCCTGTCCTCGTCCAGATCAACTAACTCATTCATCATCATTTCCCAATATACATTTGGAGGAATTTCTGCTTGTCTCTGAATCCAGACTGATTGCAAATATATTTCGACTGGGAGTACTGCATCGTGTCCGAACGTCAACTGGAAAGGTGTAGTATTGGTAGCTTCTTTTGGTGATGTTCGACAAGCCCAAAGTGCCTGGTCCAAGGTTTTATGACAATTTTTAGGTTTCTTCCCTACATGTTTCTTTATCAGACCGATTATCACTTTATTGGCTGCTTCGACTTGTCCGTTTGCTTGAGCATAATAAGGTGTAGAAGTAAATAACTTAAACCCCATTTCTTTCGCAAATTCTTGCATCTTTCGACCAATAAACACTGAACCCTGGTCTGTAGTTATACTTTCTGGGATTCCAAACCTATACAAAATGTGCCTTTGAATAAACTCAATCACAGCTTCCTGATCCACATTGGCTAGTGGTATCGGTTCGACCCATTTTGTGAAGTAGTCTATTCCTACTAAAATATATCTTTGACCTTTGGAAGATGTGGGACGTATTTCTCCAATTAAGTCTAATGCCCAACCTCTAAAAGGCCATGGTTTTATTATTGAACTTAATTCATTTGCAGGCGCATGTTGAATACTTGCGTGCTCTTGACATTCCTGACAACCTTTGGCGAACTCTATGCAATCTTTTAACATAGTGGGCCAATACATTCCATAACGGAACAAGAGCCATTTCATTTTGTGCCCCGCTTGGTGAGCACCACATGCCCCACTGTGCACATTCGAGAGTGCCAAGTATGCTTCAGCTTCGCCCAGAAATTTTAGTGTAATACGGTGAACTGACTTTTATTAATCGGAATGTCGCGGTAAGCAAGAGTCGCCACCGACTTTTATTTTATCCAAACAGATTCGGAAAGGCAAAAAGAAACAGAAAAAAACCTTTTAAAAGAAATCTAAGTTCGGGGGGTAATTTATGCAAAGGGAAGGTGTAAGGCACCCTTTGCATCCATGGTTTTCCATGGGCTCTTAATTGCTTTGCTTGCTCGTTTTCAGAAAAAGTAGATGAAAGAGATAGGGACTTTAGCTTGTGAATAAGCGTTGCCCTTTTGAAAAATTATGAGAAAGAATGTAATAAAAAGGTTTGAGCATTGCAAGGCAATTAGGGGCAATTACCTTAAACTCAGATGATAGGTCTCTTTTTGCCTTTCAGAATGAAGGGGTCTATCCTTGCCATAAGAGGGCAGGAAGCCTTTCGTTTGGAGGTTGAGGGGTCATCGAAGCATCCTTTGCCATAAGACTATCCCATGCCATAGAAGGGCAGGTAGTCTAAGGCAAGGATCAGAATAAGCCATTTTCGTAGGCAGCCAGAAGATACCTCAGCCTTTCTTCGTAGGCAACTTCCGAGGGTCGAGGTCATTTTTGTGTATCGAAGGCAGCATCATTTAGGGTCGTATGACCTTTTAATTATCGAGGCAACCAGGCTGAGGTATCCTCGAATTCGAGGGACGAGGCTTATTCTGCAAAACACAAAGGCAACAGGCAACAGGCAACAGGCAGCAAGGCAACAGAGAGGGTTACCCAAAAAGCGTGCGTGTGTGCATCAATCACGTGATTCAATTCAAATTATATTATCTTGTAAATTAGTGATTCTAGGTTAATTACAATCTTGCACTCCCTAAATTACTAACCACGCAGTACATAATAATATAAAGCAATAAAGGGAAGGGGGAAAATGAAACCAGCGGAGGAGAGGGGAATTGTAACTAGCGGATCCCTTAATAGGGTTTGGCATAAGTAATAATAAAATAAATAAAAAAAAAGAAGAAAAGATTTAGGGTTACCAATGACGTAGCTTTGGCATTTGACAAACCCTGAAAGAAAGAAAAAATGGCAAACAAAAGAGGGTGAGTGCATTATCGGTTCGGGGACAATTAAGGCTAACCCTAATAAAATAAAAGATAAATAAATTAATAATGAATAATAAATAATACTTAGCTTTGATTTGGATTTGATCTGATACGGTTAATAGGGCGCCTTTAAGGTTAACCCTGAAAGGCAAGGCAGAAAAGGGATGAATGCAAAGCAAACCCTAAAAGTAAAATAATCTAAATATATTTTAAATTGAATTAGAATTAAATTACTTAACTTCGAGGTTTCGAGGTTTGTTGAAGGCGCGCGCTCGGGACGAACCATGTTGCTAACCCTGATAATGCACAGAAAAGAAAACAAAATCAGTGTATGGCATGATCTTTGTAAACCCTGATTAGGGTACGAATTAAAATAAAAATGAAAACGATTTAATTAATTACTGGTCTTGCGACCTAATTAATTAAATCGGGATCAGAAAAATTAATCGGAAGCAAAAAATTTTTTTTTATGAATTTTTGGAGTTTAAATAAAATAATTATGAATTTTTAAATTTTAAAATTATTAAACAAGTATGGGTGAATTTACTAATAAATAAATTAAATTAAATAATAAAATAAACATAACATAAAAAAACAATTTTTATGATTCTTATATAATTTTTATATATATAAAAATAAATTAAATGAAACAATATATATATATATATTAAAATAAAAGAGGTTGTATAATAAAAAATAAAAAAAATTATAAAAAACTTAACTTGCGATCAGGTGTGGCGCGTGTGTGCAGTCCCTGGTGCGCCCTCAATTTGCCTGCGTTGGATCTGACAGCGTGATGAGATGAATGGCCTGGATGGTGAGGGTGCATGCTAGGGCGTGTTTCATGTCGCACTGGATCCCATGGCACCAAAACTTCTTGCGCGCGCTTTTTCATTCGAATCCAGCCAATGGCGTTGCGCCACGCCATCGTCTTCTCCAAGAAGACAACCTGCAAATGCTTTTCACAGCGCTTTTTTGTTCGAAGCGCTATAAAAGACCCTGCATCTCAAAAACGAAAATAGCGAATAGGACCAAACGATCCTACAAATAGGGCGCACCTACACCATTCGATTCGTCTGGTCATCACGAACACGATTATGGCATCAATTAGGTTTAATTTTACCTGTAGAAAAAAGCCCCAATTCGAACCAAGAACCCTAAACATGGCATCTTGCCCAAAACAGTACCATAACATATCAAACCATCCATAAACCATAAAATCATTAAACTAAACACAGATATGCCATTAGATTATGATATGAATGCGTGAATCAATGTAATCGATGCAAATTAGAATCGGACCAAGTGTGACTTACAGTGCGTAATTCTTGAGGTTTAGTGACTCGAAAACGATTGGGAATCGTTTAATGGTGCTCGAGGAACAATTCTGGATCAATTGCAATGCTTGAATCGACCTAGATCTCCAAATTGACACTTGAGTTTCTTTGTGAATTTTTGGCTCGGGATTAGGGTTCTTTTGCTGCAGAGTCTCCTTTTTTTAGGTCTGAATTGCTTCTATATATATATGTGATGGATTTAGGGCAACAGAACTGAACCAAATCCTTATGAATCTTTGATTTGCAAAGTTGGAAAATTTGATTGAAAATTATGGAGAAATCTTTCTAAATATGTCCAAAATCAATCTTTTCTTCACCAATTAGCCTTGCACGAAATTTTTAGTGATTATTGGATATTTATGTGATTGATGATGATTGGAAAATAAACACAAATCATATCTTTTATATTTTATACTTTTAATTCATGATTTTAAATGATTAAAATCACAAAATAATTAATAAAAAATATAAAGTATAAGGATATGATTTTTTGGAATGTTCATGGGCTTGTAATGAAGATTGGGTGAAGAAATCATAGGCCCATTTGGAGATTTTTGGATTTTGAACCTTTTCTTTTCATATTTTTTCTCAAAAATATTCCAACTTTGACAAGGTGTATTTCTCTCAATTCTTGAGGTATGGAAGTGTTCTTGAACTTTTTAGAAACCTTGAAGAGTCCTCTAACCAATGTCTTTGGTCTCACATCAAAATCTTTTTCCATTCTTATTTTATGTCCTTTTGAAAAACATGTTTTCTTGTTGACTTTTGAAAAGGACCTATAATGTATGAAGCCATATCTCTTAAACCATTGACCTATGGACTTTGATTCTTGGACCATTAGATAGAGGAATGAATTCCCTTCAAAATGAGCTTTGGTGGGAATTTTTCTGATGAAGTATGAATATTTGGTGAATTTTCAAAGTTTGGTTGACTTTTTCAGTTCATGCCCAAAATAGTAACTTTTGACTTTTGACTTCTCTGATCCTTTCTTGCATCATCATGATCAACCCTTGATCAAATGATGATTTTAGGGTTATGAGGATGTTGTTGACCAAATATCTTGAACTTTGACTGTATTTTTGGCTTGAAATGACTGTTTTGCCCTTGAGAGTCGACTGTTGACCTAATCATGATTTGAGGGACTAAGTTTTCTCTGTTTGTCTTGAAACTTTATATGGAGATGTTTTGGGGTGTTAGTGACACTATGGAACCATCTTGAGCCATTGATTCAATGATTTTCCATTGAGTTAATCAAACCCTAGTTCAGAGCTTTTGTATAGGAGAGTGTGTTTTGGAGCTTTGTCTTTTGTTTTGATTTTATGTGTGGAAAATAACATGGGCAAATTTTGGGGTATGACAGCTGCCCCTGTTCAATTATCTTAAACCTGAAGATGTAGAGTGGTCTGCGCGCCAGTCGGTATCTGAAGGTGGAAGATGATTGATCATAAGAATACCAAGAAATTTGCCCTATTTGAAGTAGGGACTTTTGTCGGAGATGAGCTTGTGGATGCCATCTGGTAGTTGAATTTTGAGAAGATGTTGTTTGCGCGTTGATCGTGTCATTACCGTTCGTAGTAAATGAATTAGATCCTTGGGAATTGATCGTGTCAGCATCGTTCGTGATACTTGAATTAGATCTTGGAAAGATGATCTTGTCTACACCATTTGTGATGATAGAATTAGATCTGAAGAGATAATCGTGTCTTCATCGTTCGTGATGATAGAATTAGATTCTCTTGTCGTGTCAGCACCGTTCGTAGTGACTGAATTAGACTGGGAAGGCCAGTGATCGTGTCCACACCGTTCGTGATGATAGAATTAGACCTCTGATCGCTTGATCGTGTCAGTACCGTTCGTGGTAACCGAATTAGATCTTCGAGCATTGACCGTGTCAGTACCGTTCGTAGTAGCTGAATTAGATCTTGAAAATGATTGTGTCATTACCGTTCGTGGTAGATGAATTAGACCTTGGAGCATTGACCGTGTCAGTACCGTTCGTGGTAGCTGAATTAGATCTTGAAAATGATCGTGTCATTACCGTTCGTGGTAGATGAATTAGACCTTGGAAAGTTGGAGTTTTCGTTCGTTTGTCTGTACCTGTATTCTGCAAAAGGTAAGATTAAATTTATGCAATGTCATGATGCATGGATTACATAATGAGTCTCTCAAAATGAATGAGAAGCTTCGTATGTTATGTATGAATTTTTATGAGGTAATGTATGCAAGGTATGAATGTGAATATGATTTATGAACTATGCTTTATGATGTAGTCTTGACTGGGAGAGTAAGTCTCTGTTTCGTTGTAGTTTTGATATCTGATTTCGTCTTGAAGATGCTCAACTGGGGGTTTATGATTCCTGCTTGGGGTGATCAGTAACTTGATATTCTCTGATTGGGATACAGAGAAAATAGGGATGCAAACCGTGTTGGGGAGCCATGCCTTTATTGTGGGAAGACATCTTCTTAGTGATTGCTCTGTGGGGATATGTCAATTGATTTGCGGGAGGACTTTTGATTACCTCGGACATTGTCTCTTTGCCTTTCCTACTAATAGACTATTAGATATTTTATGGAAAAGGAGAAAATGATAATCACATTCATATGCATATGTTCATTCAAAAATTATCATCGGACGTTTGCGTATTCGAAAAAACAAAAAAGAAGATGAATTTGAAAGAAAGAAGTAAATTGTATTGAGAAGAGCCATAAATAGGCAAGATAAAACATATTGTGTGTTTCTGAAAAGGTACAAAAAGAAAAAGAAACATAGCTATGTAAAAATAATCCTATTGAGTTTCCACTCTGCTATTGCTATTATGTCTTCGAGCATCTCATCCCATGCTTGTCGGAGAAAGATGACTGAGTTGATCTGAGCCTTTGGAACTTGTTGTTGTAGATGCATCTGATTGATGGATGATGTGAACGGGACATAGTCGTACGCTTGATCCTTAACTTTTGCCTAGACCGCCCTTTCAGGTTTTCAGTCTAGCAGGATACCCTTTTTTGCCCAAGTCGCCCTTTCGGGTTTTCAACTTGACGGGTGTACACATTTTTTTTTATATATATATATCCCTAATTTTTGCCCAAACCCTTTTGGTTTGCCGGGATGCCCTTACTTTTGCCTAGGTACGTCGACCTAGCGGGTCATATTTATGCGTAGTATTTTTTTACTATGTCTGTGTTTACTGGTTGCGGAAAGTCCTCTCCATCCATAGTAGTGAGTATCATTGCCCCTCCGGAGAAGATTTTCTTGATGACGAATGGTCCTTCATAGGTGGGAGTCCACTTGCCCCTAGGATCACCTTGTGGCAGAATGATTCTCTTTATGACCAAGTCACCCACTCGATAAACTTGTTGTTTGACTCTTTTGTTAAACGCCTTGATCATACGTTTCTGATACAGTTGTCCATGACAAACAGCCGCGAGCCTCTTTTCGTCAATCAAGTTTATCTGATCTAGTCGAGTTTGGATCCATTCATCTTCATCTAGCTCTGCTTCTTTCATGATCCTTAATGACGGTATCTGAACTTCAATTGGTAATACAGCTTCCATACCATAGACTAATGAGAACGGGGTTGCCCCAGTTGATGTACGTGCGGAGGTACGGTAACCATGAAGAGCAAATGGTAACATTTCATGCCAATCCTTGTAAGTTACAGTCATTTTCTGCACAATCTTCTTAATATTTTTGTTGGCGGCCTCCACAGCGCCATTCATTTTTGGTCTATAAGGCGAAGAATTGTGATGTTTGATGTTGAATTGTGTGCAGAGCTCAGTAATCATCTTGTTGTTCAGATTAGTACCATTATCAGTGATGATTCTTTCGGGAATGCCATACCGACAGATGAGGTTGTGTTTAATGAATCGAGCCACCACATTCTTGGTTACAGAGGCAAATGAAGCAGCTTCTACCCATTTAGTGAAATAGTCGATGGCTACTAGAATGAAACGATGTCCGTTGGAAGCAGTAGGCTTAATTTCTCCAATCATATCAATGCCCCACATTGCAAAGGGCCAGGGAGCAGTTAGTACATTTAGAGGAACGGGAGGCACGTGTACTTTGTCGGCGTATATCTGGCACTTGTGACAAGTTCTTGAATGGTGCTGACAGTCAGTTTCCATTGTAGACCAGTAGTAACCTGCTCTTAGAATCTTCTTGGCCATAGTATGTCCACTAGAGTGGGTCCCAAAAGTACCATCGTGCATGTCTTCCATGATCTTTTCAGCTTCCTTCTTGTTCACACAACGAAGCAGGGTTGAATCATGGTTGCGCTTGTATAAAGTCCCATTGCTCAGAAAAAACTTGGATGCGAATCTTCTTAGGAACTTTTTGTCATTAATGGATGCCCCTTCAGGGTATTCTTGAGTCTCGAGGTACCTTTTTACTTCGTAAAACCATGGTTTCTCTTCAGCCTTGTCGTCAACTATCTCATAACAATATGCGGGTTCGTCATGTCTTTCAATGATAACTATGGGAGCCTCATTATCCCATCTGACTTTGAACATGGACGACATAGTAGCTAACGCATCTGCCAGTTGATTCTCTTCTCGGGGAATATGTTCAAAAGTGATCTCTTCAAAATATGGAATTAAAGATAGTACAAACTCCTTATAGGGTATGAGATTAGGATGTTTCGTATCCCATTCCCCTCTGATTTGACTGATTACTAGGGCTGAATCCCCATACACTTCCAAGAATTTGATCCTTAAATCGATAGCAGCTCTGAGGCCCAAGATACACGCTTCATACTCAGCCATATTATTGGTGCAGTCGAAGCATAATCTTGCGGTGAATGGGGTGTGTCCACCAGCGGGAGAGACAATTATGGCGCCAATGCCATTACCCAGTGCATTTGAAGCTCCATCGAAAACCATAGTCCATCGGGATCCTGGTTCAGGTCCTTCATCCGGGCCAGGTTGCTCATAGTCGGTAACAAGCATCACATCTTCATCTGGAAATTCGAAATTCATCGACTGGTAGTCATCTACCGCTTGTTGTGCCAAATGATCTGCTACCACACTACCCTTGATTGCCTTCTGTGTAGTGTATTGGATGTCATACTCTGTTAGTATCATTTGCCATCTTGCTATTCGTCCAGAGAGAGCAGGTTTCTCGAATACGTACTTGATAGGATCCATTCGGGAAATCAACAAGGTGGTATGGTTCAACATATACTGTCTCAGTCGGCGAGCAGCCCAAGCCAAAGCACAGCAAGTTTTCTCGAGCAGTGAGTATCTTGTTTCACAGTCGGTAAACTTTTTGCTAAGGTAGTATATTGCATGCTCTTTTCGACCAGACTCGTCATGTTGCCCCAGTACGCACCCCATTGAGTTGTCTAACACTGTTAAGTACATAATTAGAGGTCTTCCTTCTGCCGGTGGTATCATGATCGGAGGTTCTTGCAGGTACTTCTTTATTTTGTCAAAGGCCTCTTGACATTGGTCATTCCATTTTACTACTTGATCTTTCTTCAGTAACTTGAAGATTGGCTCACAAGTAGCGGTCAGATGGGAGATAAATCTAGCAATGTAATTTAGTCGACCCAGGAATCCTCTAACTTCTTTCTCGTTTCGTGGAGCGGGCATTTCTTGTATGGCTTTCACTTTAGCAGGATCAACTTCGATACCTTTGCTACTAACAACAAAACCCAACAGCTTGCCAGACCTCACGCCAAAGGTGCACTTGTTCGGATTCAATCTCAACTTGTACTTCTTCAACCTATCAAACAACTTCTGTAAATGGACCAGATGTTCTTCTTCAGTGTTGGACTTCGCAATCATGTCATCAACATAGACCTCTATCTCTTTGTGGATCATATCATGGAATAAGGCTACCATTGCACGTTGGTAGGTTGCCCCAGCGTTCTTCAACCCAAATGGCATGACTTTGTAACAGAAGGTGCCCCAAGGCGTAGTGAATGTTGTCTTCTCCATATCTTCGGGTGCCATCTTAATCTGATTGTAACCTGAGAAACCATCCATAAAAGAGAAAACCTTGCATTGTGCAGTACTATCAACCAGAATGTCGATATGTGGTAATGGGAAATCATCTTTAGGACTTGCTCGATTCAGATCTCTATAGTCTACACACATTCTGACTTTTCCATCTTTCTTCGGTACCGGCACTATATTGGCGATCCATGGTGGATAACTCACTACTTTCAGGAACCCAGCGTTAAATTGTTTCTCGACCTCTTCTTTAATTTTCTGAGCCATATCAGGTCTGCTTCTTCGTAATTTCTGTTTAACCGGAGGACTGTTCTCTTTGATAGGTAAACGATGAACCACAATATCAGTATCGAGCCCAGGCATGTCTTCGTATGACCAAGCGAAGATCTCAACATTGTCTCGTAACATCTGAATCAACCTCTGCTTGACAGCATCCTCTAATTCAGCCCCTATCTTGATTTCTTTCTTTTCTTCATCGGTACCTATGTTCACAACTTCAATTGGCTCTTCGTGCGGCTGTATAGTCTTTTCTTCTTGCTCTAATAAACGGGCAAGTTCTCTAGGCACTTCACAACCTTCCTCACCTTCGTCCTCAGCTTGATAGATCGGATTTTCAAAGTCATATTTAGCAATAGCAGAATCGTTATCAACAGGATCTAGAGTGAATGTGGATCTGCAGTGCATTACGTGGGTGTGTGTGAGAACGCATAGCTATAAGAAGTAAATAAAAGAAAAGTAAAGGCAAACACACAATTTGAATACGAAACGTCCAATGTTTTATTGAATGAAAATATGCTTATGAAATGACAAGCCCTAACAAATGGACCATTGTGCCTCGGGCAGGACACATGGCTTTTGCGTTTATTGTCTTTATTGAAGTACAAGAATTAAAATTGGAAATGAAACAAAAGCAGGAAATAAACTAAGAGTGGCAATTACTCCTGATTATAGGAGATAGAAACAATGTCCTCGGCCTTCCAGTTGTCCAGCCCTTTGTTTGATGTAGGAAAGATCCATTTGTCCAGGTTGTGATTGTCTTCCTCTTCTTCAATAGCATTGACTCCCTTGCTGATGAAGTGATGCTTCAAGTCTTCTGAACGAGGAGGTGGTGTTCCCTTTTGATCTTTAGCAGTGCAGCCTAAACCCCATTTGTTGGATTTGTATGGGATGTCAGGTAATTGCCCCCAGATAGTGCAGCCACCTTCTTCTACCACAGCCCTAGCGTCTTTCAGGGAAGCCATTGTAGGAATATCTCCAGTAATTTTAGGAGGAGTGTAGACATGTTTAGTTTCTGGAACCGGTTCGAGGATCCATTCATGTGCTATGCGGGGTGATTCAAATGTCTCTCCAGTGAATTCAAGATACTTGGTCTCATCTACAAAACTCACCAAATATTCGTCTTCACCATGCACGGTGACAATCTTGCCTTCCATTGGGTATCTCAACTTCTGATGGAGAGTTGAAGTCACGGCATTTGCTTTATGTATCCAGGGACGCCCAAGTAGACAGGAATAGGCGGGACGAATATCCATCACGTAGAACACAGTATTAAAAGTTTGGGCGCCTACTCTGATGGGGAGCTCAACTTCGCCATACACAGTACTCATAGTGCCATCATAAGCTTTGACTATCACATTACTAGATTTCAGCTCAATTCCATCGACCTTGAGTCTGTCCAACACCACCTTGGGTAACACATTCAGAGACGAGCCATCATCAACTAGTACATGAGCCAGAGTAGTACCACCACATTCAATGGAGATATGCAGTGCCTTGTTATGATTCCTCCCACTAGGGCTTAGATCAGCATCAGAAAACCCAAGGTAGTTATCAGTTGTTAAGTTCGCAATACAGTTCTCGAGTTGAGTGACAGAAATCTCTTGTGGCACATGGGCAGCCTCTAGAAATTTCATCATAGCCTTGGCATGGGTCTTTGAACAACTCAGGAGCGACAGCATAGAGATCTTGGAAGGAGTATGCCCCATTTGTTCAACAATATCATAATCACTCTTGCGGATGTATTTCAGGAACTCATTTGTTTCTTCAGATGGCGCATTTCTAGTGACAGTTTCGGGTTCAGGCAGCGGTCCTTTACCATGAGCGTCAGCATTCGGGGTGATAGTAATGGTAGGTGAAGTAACATTTGGGGAGATCTCTGGAGAAAACACCCTTCCACTCCTCGTCACCTTGCTAGTTCCAGCAATGTTTCCTACATCAGGATTGACATCTTCAGAAACCTTATCAAATTCAAGTTCTTGCTTAACTCCTTGCACATAGACCTCGGAACCATAATTCCAAGGGATAGCTTTGTCAGATGAGTATGGCATAGGACCAGGTTTAGTGATAATGATCGGAGCCATACGGGGTTCAGCAGAAATCTTGAAAGGAGCCTTGGTAGGGATCTTTAGTGGTACTTTAGAGATCACAGATACATCTTCGAACTTCAAACCACGGGAGAAACCCTCACACAACTCTTCAACAGTGGGAGTCTTCTCAAATCTGATAGTGCCACGATCCATCCAGCCTTGGATGCCTCTTTTCAGGTTCTCACAACCCTCGGGTATGAGTGCACAGTAATAACAGCCAGGGTCGCAACCTGGAAATAAACCAGCTCGCAACAACTTTCTCTTGATATCGGGGAGAGGAGTCGACAGATCTCTCACATCATAGACATGGATGGTATTCATGATGGCATTAACAGCATGGTCATGTTTTGGCATCGGAGCAGTGATGACGTTAGGAGTCTCAGGGGCGTCAAATTCAATTTCACCAGCATCTATCATGTCTTGGATCTTATTTTTCAATGCCCAACAATTATCAGCAGTGTGTCCAGAGCTATTGGAATGATACACACATTTTGCATTAGGGTCATAATTTGGAGATGTAGTGGTGACGCTCTTTGGAGGATCTCTTATGGTGATCAGGTTGGCTTTCAACAGATGTTGCAGAGCTTGAGATAAAGGCATGTTAATTTTAGTGAATTGCCTCCTTGGTCTATCAGTCTTGCGTTGGTAGTCTTGTCTAGGAGCTTGTTGAGATATTGGTGCGGAGATAAGGACGGCACCAACAGATTGATTCTGATCCTCCTTACTACGACTCTTTTGACTATGAATAGCATTAGATTCGTTTCTTCCTTGATACGGCTTCCTTGTAGTACCAGAGGCAGAACCCACTTGAATCTTCCCACTTCGAATACCATTTTCCACACGTTCTCCAGTTAAGATGAGATCAGTAAACCCAGATGAAGAACTACCCAGCAGATGACTATAGAATGGCCCAGTTAGCGTGCCCATGAACATGTCTACTAACTCCCTATCATTTAAAGAGGGTTGGACTCTCCCAGCCAAATCTCTCCATTTCTGGGCATACTCCTTGAAACTTTCTTTAGGACCCATGGACATGCTTTGAAGTTGCATGCGAGTCGGTGCAAGATCAGAGTTATATTGGTATTGCTTGTAGAAAGCCACAACCAAATCTTCCCATGTACGGACGCTAGCACTTTCCAGCTTATAATACCATTCGAGTTGAGTTCCAGATAAACTCTCTTGAAAGAAATGGATCCAGAGCCTCTTATCAGCAGTGTGAGGTTGAATCTTCCTCACGTAAGACCTCAAGTGCATCTTAGGACAGGAAATTCCATCATACTTAGCAAAAACTGGAGTCTTGAACTTCGGAGGAATAACGACCCCAGGAACGAGTCCTAATTCTTCAAAGTCCAACCCAGGTACCTTCTGAATTTCTACGCTTCTCAGGCGTTCTTCTAACTGCCTATACCTCTCGTCAGATTCATCCTCGTCCTCAGGATACTCTTCTTCTTCTTCTTCTTCTTCCCCATCAGAACCTACATGGCTTCCCTGATTGTTCTTGATACTGATATCATCTCTCTCTTCATCTTCCTCATTCTTGGGAATTTCAGCATCCTCAGCTTTCTTGGGACGACCTTTGAACCTTCTACCCATATTGATCACTCCTTTGGGTTTCTTGGTCTTCTTGTCCTTTTTAGTCAGAAGGGCTTTCAGCTCGTTTTGCCCATTGGCTAGGGTCAAGATCAGAGTTTGAAATTCAGCATTCTGAGCTTGGAGATCCTTGACCGATTGTTCGAGATTCATCTTTCTTACTGAAATAAACAGCAACAAAGATGAGGCATTTGATTTTATGAAACCTGTGATGCGATGTTTATGAATGATATGATTATGCATATGCAATGTTTTCAAGGACCTTAAAATTTAAATTCACTTTAAACAAGAACGAAAGAAAAAGCTTTGTTAATAATAATAATAATAATAATAATTAAATTGTACTTTAGTTTATGGTTCTTTGCCATTTTGGCTTACAAAAATAAATATGTAAACAACTAGGAATAATAATAACAATAAACTAGAATTTCTTCAAGCTTCCCATGGACGCTTCCTCTTTGATCCGATGAAGTTGTTGACGTTCTGTTCTGCTTGAAGTAGCCTTGTGAGTTCTAACACTTGTTTCTCTTTGGCGCGGAATTGAGCCTCAAAAGTATCCCTTTCTTCTTTCAATTGGACCCATGATTTTTGTAGTTCTTCTAGATCAGTGGGCATGTCTGGATGGAGAACAACTAAAGGAACTTTTTCTTCACATTCAGGTTCAACAATCACAGGTCTAACATAAGGATATGGCATGACAAAGCGTTGAGCGCGAGTGCGTACCCATCTAAGATAAGGTTCCGAGGGAAGGGAGTTCTTTTGCCCCCAACTTTTGCTATCCACCCTGTACACCTTGTTCCAAGCGCGTATGAACTCTTGGCGTTGATTACGGACATCTTCTTCATAATTGAAAACAACCCCTTCAATGAGCAAGTGATGAGGACCATCCCTTCGAGCATAACCAAATTGTCGTAAAGCTAATGAAGGATTGTAGGTGATTCCTCCTCTAATGCCAAGGAGAGGCACATTAGGGAATTTCCCACAATGATCAATGATAGTGACGTACTCTTGAGACATAACATGCCAACGGATATCTGAGTGAGAAAGTGACATGATTCTTCGAGACCATTGCATCTTTTGATCGTTTCTGACAACTGAGCGTGGAAGGTGCGAAATAAACCACCTAGCCAGCAAGGGTGTGCAACACATAAGAGTCCCTCGCTTCTTCATGACACGAGAGTGAAGGGAATGTAGAATATCTCCAAGTAGCGTAGGCACGGGGTTGTGAGTCAGAAAGATCTTGATTGCGTGCACATCAATGAATTGATCAGGATTAGGAAACAAAACCAAACTATATATTAATAAAGCCAAAACATCTTCAAAAGCATGGTAGCTCATGGCCTTCAGAAATTGTCGAGCTTTTCCAAATAAGAATTTGGCTGAGAGACCTTCTACTCCATTCTTGGTGTCCCAGTTAGAGGCGATGTCGGATCTCTTTAGGTGAAGTGCAGCAGCAATAGTCTCGAGTTTCGGAGTGCTTTCCAATCCAGTAAAGGGCAGATGCTTAGATATAGGTACACCAAGTAAGTTTGAGAACTCCTCCAAAGTAGGTACCAACTGATAATCCGGAAAAGTGAAGCAATGATGTTCGGGATCAAAGAATTGGCATAAGACTCTCATCATATCTTCTTCAAATTGAGAGGTGACTAGTCGAAGAAGATAACCATGTCTTTCAGCAAACTTAGAGTCTCCAGGGACTTCCAAGGCGAGCTCCTTAAGCTCAGAAGGTATCCCTACAAAGTTGAGTCGTACATAATCTCTGGTAGAAAAAGCCATGTCCTACAAAACAGTGTAAATATAAATTTCTCGGTCCTTGAAATTTGTTAGTGGTTATGATATGTCATGATGTTATGATGTTATGATGTTATGATGCCAAGTAGATAACAAACACAAACAAGTCACATAATTGCCTTAAGGGTAGGCTTGCATGAAGTTCATAGGTATATACCCTTCTTCCTTTCGTTTAGTTGGTTCAACCTGTCCTAAAAAGTAACCAGGTTCTATGGTGCTCATATCCCTGATCTTTCTCGTGGGCATTGTCTCAACATAGCACTCAATCGGCCAGCCAAAAGCATCCCTTGAGTCCAATCTCAATGAGTGTAGCATCGAGTATCAACCGGCTTCAGTCAGGAATCCGAAGCCAGCCATCTCGCTACTTCTTATAAGCCAAAGTCAAGTTCGACTAAGGTTCTAAGGGCGAATTAGTGCTCATGACACCACGCGGTAGCCAAATGTCTCCTCGATCAGATTCAAGGGCCATCAGGACAAACCAAAGCGTCGCACTAACGGTGGCCACCAGTTCAACCGTAACGATACATGTCGTACAGCCTCCCTGGTCTCATGCCACATACCTAAGGTACTCAGATCCGGGTTAGGATCTTTCACACAACAGAATACCCAAAACAGCCCTGCAAAAGTAAAGCAAGCAAAACAAGCAATAGAAAACATTTAAGTGAATCCTAAACTTTTAAGGTAACCCCTCTTAATCGAAATCTCCCCAGCAGAGTTGCCAGTTCTGTAATACGGTGAACTGACTTTTTATTAATCGGAATGTCGCGGTAAGCAAGAGTCGCCACCGACTTTTATTTTATCCAAACAGATTCGGAAAGGCAAAAAGAAACAGAAAAAAACCTTTTAAAAGAAATCTAAGTTCGGGGGGTAATTTATGCAAAGGGAAGGTGTAAGGCACCCTTTGCATCCATGGTTTTCCATGGGCTCTTAATTGCTTTGCTTGCTCGTTTTCAGAAAAAGTAGATGAAAGAGATAGGGACTTTAGCTTGTGAATAAGCGTTGCCCTTTTGAAAAATTATGAGAAAGAATGTAATAAAAAGGTTTGAGCATTGCAAGGCAATTAGGGGCAATTACCTTAAACTCAGATGATAGGTCTCTTTTTGCCTTTCAGAATGAAAGGGTCTATCCTTGCCATAAGAGGGCAGGAAGCCTTTCGTTTGGAGGTTGAGGGGTCATCGAAGCATCCTTTGCCATAAGACTATCCCATGCCATAGAAGGGCAGGTAGTCTAAGGCAAGGATCAGAATAAGCCATTTTCGTAGGCAGCCAGAAGATACCTCAGCCTTTCTTCGTAGGCAACTTCCGAGGGTCGAGGTCATTTTTGTGTATCGAAGGCAGCATCATTTAGGGTCGTATGACCTTTTAATTATCGAGGCAACCAGGCTGAGGTATCCTCGAATTCGAGGGACGAGGCTTATTCTGCAAAACACAAAGGCAACAGGCAACAGGCAACAGGCAGCAAGGCAACAGAGAGGGTTACCCAAAAAGCGTGCGTGTGT
Source organism: Vicia villosa (assembly GCF_029867415.1). Taxonomy (NCBI): domain Eukaryota; kingdom Viridiplantae; phylum Streptophyta; class Magnoliopsida; order Fabales; family Fabaceae; genus Vicia; species Vicia villosa. The sequence continues at coordinate 115,708,204 of NC_081186.1, read as the reverse complement.
GCATCAATCACGTGATTCAATTCAAATTATATTATCTTGTAAATTAGTGATTCTAGGTTAATTACAATCTTGCACTCCCTAAATTACTAACCACGCAGTACATAATAATATAAAGCAATAAAGGGAAGGGGGAAAATGAAACCAGCGGAGGAGAGGGGAATTGTAACCAGCGGATCCCTTAATAGGGTTTGGCATAAGTAATAATAAAATAAATAAATAAAAGAAGAAAAGATTTAGGGTTACCAATGACGTAGCTTTGGCATTTGACAAACCCTGAAAGAAAGAAAAAATGGCAAACAAAAGAGGGTGAGTGCATTATCGGTTCGGGGACAATTAAGGCTAACCCTAATAAAATAAAAGATAAATAAATTAATAATGAATAATAAATAATACTTAGCTTTGATTTGGATTTGATCTGATACGGTTAATAGGGCGCCTTTAAGGTTAACCCTGAAAGGCAAGGCAGAAAAGGGATGAATGCAAAGCAAACCCTAAAAGTAAAATAATCTAAATATATTTTAAATTGAATTAGAATTAAATTACTTAACTTCGAGGTTTCGAGGTTTGTTGAAGGCGCGCGCTCGGGACGAACCATGTTGCTAACCCTGATAATGCACAGAAAAGAAAACAAAATCAGTGTATGGCATGATCTTTGTAAACCCTGATTAGGGTACGAATTAAAATAAAAATGAAAACGATTTAATTAATTACTGGTCTTGCGACCTAATTAATTAAATCGGGATCAGAAAAATTAATCGGAAGCAAAAAAATTTTTTTTATGAATTTTTGGAGTTTAAATAAAATAATTATGAATTTTTAAAATTTAAAATGAATAATTTTAAAATTATTAAACAAGTATGGCTGAATTTACTAATAAATAAATTAAATTAAATAATAAAATAAACATAACATAAAAAAACAATTTTTATGATTCTTATATAATTTTTATATATATAAAAATAAATTAAATGAAACAATATATATATATATTAAAATAAAAGAGGTTGTATAATAAAAAATAAAAAAAATTATAAAAAACTTAACTTGCGATCAGGTGTGGCGCGTGTGTGCAGTCCCTGGTGCGCCCTCAATTTGCCTGCGTTGGATCTGACAGCGTGATGAGATGAATGGCCTGGATGGTGAGGGTGCATGCTAGGGCGTGTTTCATGTCGCACTGGATCCCATGGCACCAAAACTTCTTGCGCGCGCTTTTTCATTCGAATCCAGCCAATGGCGTTGCGCCACGCCATCGTCTTCTCCAAGAAGACAACCTGCAAATGCTTTTCACAGCGCTTTTTTGTTCGAAGCGCTATAAAAGACCCTGCATCTCAAAAACGAAAATAGCGAATAGGACCAAACGATCCTACAAATAGGGCGCACCTACACCATTCGATTCGTCTGGTCATCACGAACACGATTATGGCATCAATTAGGTTTAATTTTACCTGTAGAAAAAAGCCCCAATTCGAACCAAGAACCCTAAACATGGCATCTTGCCCAAAACAGTACCATAACATATCAAACCATCCAGAAACCATAAAATCATTAAACTAAACACAGATATGCCATTAGATTATGATATGAATGCGTGAATCAATGTAATCGATGCAAATTAGAATCGGACCAAGTGTGACTTACAGTGCGTAATTCTTGAGGTTTAGTGACTCGAAAACGATTGGGAATCGTTTAATGGTGCTCGAGGAACAATTCTGGATCAATTGCAATGCTTGAATCGACCTAGATCTCCAAATTGACACTTGAGTTTCTTTGTGAATTTTTGGCTCGGGATTAGGGTTCTTTTGCTGCAGAGTCTCCTTTTTTTAGGTCTGAATTGCTTCTATATATATATATGTGATGGATTTAGGGCAACAGAACTGAACCAAATCCTTATGAATCTTTGATTTGCAAAGTTGGAAAATTTGATTGAAAATTATGGAGAAATCTTTCTAAATATGTCCAAAATCAATCTTTTCTTCACCAATTAGCCTTGCACGAAATTTTTAGTGATTATTGGATATTTATGTGATTGATGATGATTGGAAAATAAACACAAATCATATCTTTTATATTTTATACTTTTAATTCATGATTTTAAATGATTAAAATCACAAAATAATTAATAAAAAATATAAAGTATAAGGATATGATTTTTTGGAATGTTCATGAGCTTGTAATGAAGATTGGGTGAAGAAATCATAGGCCCATTTGGAGATTTTTGGATTTTGAACCTTTTCTTTTCATATTTTTTCTCAAAAATATTCCAACTTTGACAAGGTGTATTTCTCTCAATTCTTGAGGTATGGAAGTGTTCTTGGACTTTTTAGAAACCTTGAAGAGTCCTCTAACCAATGTCTTTGGTCTCACATCAAAATCTTTTTCCATTCTTATTTTATGTCCTTTTGAAAAACATGTTTTCTTGTTGACTTTTGAAAAGGACCTATAATGTATGAAGCCATATCTCTTAAACCATTGACCTATGGACTTTGATTCTTGGACCATTAGATAGAGGAATGAATTCCCTTCAAAATGAGCTTTGGTGGGAATTTTTCTGATGAAGTATGAATATTTGGTGAATTTTCAAAGTTTGGTTGACTTTTTCAGTTCATGCCCAAAATAGTAACTTTTGACTTTTGACTTCTCTGATCCTTTCTTGCATCATCATGATCAACCCTTGATCAAATGATGATTTTAGGGTTATGAGGATGTTGTTGACCAAATATCTTGAACTTTGACTGTATTTTTGGCTTGAAATGACTGTTTTGCCTTTGAGAGTCGACTGTTGACCTAATCATGATTTGAGGGACTAAGTTTTCTCTGTTTGTCTTGAAACTTTATATGGAGATGTTTTGGGGTGTTAGTGACACTATGGAACCATCTTGAGCCATTGATTCAATGATTTTCCATTGAGTTAATCAAACCCTAGTTCAGAGCTTTTGTATAGGAGAGTGTGTTTTGGAGCTTTGTCTTTTGTTTTGATTTTATGTGTGGAAAATAACATGGGCAAATTTTGGGGTATGACATTTAGTAAAACTCCCTCAGGGGTTTTCTTAAACAATTCATTTCCCATCAAGAAGTATGATAAGGCTCTGTACTTCACCTTTCTATCTGTATCTGTCGAAGGATCTCTCAAGTAGTTTACAATTGGACTCCTCCAATCTGTATCTGCTAAGGAGTCTATATTTAAAACTTCAAATTCTTCTTCATTGGCGAAGCCTAACTGTGAGTTCTCCAGATCGCTTGGAGATAACTTTGTGGCCATTGCTTTGCCTCTTACCTCGATAAATTCTTGCAATTTTTCTTTTGATACTTTGTATCCCGAGGCTAACTGTGCCAAATCATTTGCTTCTTGATTGTTCACCCATGAGACATGCTTTAACTCTACATATTCGAATTTTTTAAGCAGCCTATTTGCTATGACAAAGTACATGATCAAATTCTCTTTGATACATTTGTATTCTTTCGTCAGTTGCCTTATCACTAATTCTGAGTCTCCTTTAATTTCGACTCTGGTTTCCCCCAATTCCAACAAGGCTTCAAGTCCAGCAATCAGTGCTTCGTACTCAGCTTCGTTGTTGGAGCATAAAGGGCCTTCAATTTTGTACTTGAGCTTTGTTGGAATTCCACTAGGAGAAATTATGAGAATACCAACGCCACTTCCCTCTTTATGCGTTGAACCATCAAAGTACAACTTCCACAGCTTTAAATCTACATATTGCTGAGGATTTTCAACCACTGCATGGTCAACAATGAAATCTGACACGATTTGTCCTTTCATTGCCTTAAGGGGTTGAAAGATTAGAGAGTACTCAGTAAGGGCCAAAGCCCATTTGCCAATTCGACTATGCAATATTGGTTTAGATAGCATGTGTTTAATAACATCAAAATGAGATGAAACGTAAACATCAACTAGCTTTATATAATACTTGAGTTTAATACAAGAGAAATATAAACAAAGGCAGAGTTTTTCTATGGCGCTATACCTAGTCTCTGCATCATTGAGTACTCTACTTAAGTAATAAATGGCTCTTTCGATGCCATTGTCATCTTCTTGTGCTAACATGCTACCTATTGTATTATCTGAAGCTGAGATATACAGGCGCATGTGCTTCTTCCCATTTGGGGGGGACAATATTGGTGGGTGCATCAAATATTGCTTGATTTTCTCAAAAGCTTCTTGATGTTCAGCATGCCATTCGAACCTTCCTTGCTTCAGTCGAAGTAAGGGGGAAAAAGCTTGCGCGCGTCCACTCAAATTAGAGATAAATCTTCTTAAGAAGTTTATCTTTCCCAATAAAGATTGCAGTTCTTTCTTCGTGGATGGAGGCTTTGTTTCTATAATGTTTGTCTCGTACTTCCCGTATTTGTAATGTTTTTCCTATATTTCCCGTATTTGTAATGTTTCTTCCCTATTTATATCATTAAACACTACCTGTCTAATTATTTATTTAATAGTTTTTTTTAAATATGTTAAAACAATTTTAAAAAAATAAAATAAATATGTTAAAACATAATTTAAAAAAAAATTAAAAAAAAAGGAGGGACACTAAGGCGCCACCTTAGATGGCTTAATAGTTCAAAATGAACTATGGCGCCACCCCGGGTGGCGCATATGAAGAGGGTTTTGTTTGTTGGCGCCACGGGAGGTGGCTCCTACGTGTAGGCCACCTCCCATATCTGGTCATACAGGTAATTTTCCCGAAAACTTGGTTTTTGGGGTAAATTTTTTATTAAACATGGTTATTTGGATTTTTTTTCACCAAAATTATCATATACCAAAATTAATGAATCCTTCTCCGTGGTTTAACACCAAAATTATATTTCGGAAATAGAAAGTGTGCGATGGCAACTTACAACGAATCTTAATTACTACCCTTTTTTCATTTGTTTTGATCCCATGCTTTTACCAGTGTCCGCCCCTCACTTTGAAACTCATAAAATAAATTTTCATTTTCATTTGGATTGAACTTGAGACCTAAGTCAGTTTAAATAGATCCAAAGTGGGTTTCATATGTACTCACAAAAGTGCAGTTTACAAGTGTGAAATCATTGAGGCTCAGTTTTAACCTTATTAGCGAGGGCCAGTGAAGACCTTCAATAAAATACTTGTATATGATCTCTCCTCCTTTCTGTCAAATGATTGCTGGTTTATATAGAATTTTTGGTATGATCTATGTCTAAAAAAACCTATTTATTGACCATTACAACACATGCTCCTTTATTTTTACGGACTATTTATTAGGAAGTAAGTCTCCTATCTCTTTGTCTGAGAAAGACCACTTATGTTCATTTAACACGACTTAAGTGCTTTTTCTATGAGATTGCAGATAAATTCTATGGAACCCGAGTATAGACCCGGCTAAATAAATTACCTAGAATGCGCAAAGGGGTTCTCCATGAGAGCGATATTGAGAGAAGAGTTTGTGTAGGAAGCCAAGTCAATAACTTCCATACCTTTGGCTAGTGAGAGACATTTGTGAAGGACTCAAAGTTTTGCCCGAAGGATATCAACAAAGTTTGGCATGAAACTAGAAAAGTCACATTGAAAAGTCACACATAAGATGAGAAAGGTACCATCAAGTGAAGTCGATACAGGTTGGTGTGCCCTTACAACTTCCATCAACATTAATAATAGGAGAAGTTGTTGGAATTCCACTTGATGAAACATTGCAATCCTTGGTCAAGAGAAATTCAGGATGATTAAACCTGAAGTGCAACCAAATTTTTTTAGAATCCCCACGATCACACACACACACTATAGAAAAGCCTCTTTCTGAAAGTCATGTATAGAGCACATAACCGACGAGGCCATGTTGGATAGTGAAGAAGAGTGAGAGAGGAGGAACAGAGTTACAACACACTACTAGAAGAAAAAAAAATCATTTCGTTTGCAACAATTTCCAAGACGATTTTGTCTAACTACCTCTCAATTTAAAAAAATAAAAAATGATAATTTGCAATAACAATTTTCAAAAAAAATAAAGAAAATTTGCGATGACTCAAATTAGTGTTATTCATTTGTTTGTAACTTATGTATATGTCCTATAAATAGAATTTATGTTGTAATGTAAATAAAACGTTTAAAAAGAATAATATAATAATCTTTTATTCTCTTTCTCTCCTTCATCTCTATTCTTCCATAGCCGTTTTGGTTAATTTCATGACAATAATATTTTTATTAGTTTTTTATTCAGGTAATAATTATTTTGTAGATATTGACTAGAAATTACTTCACATGATAGGATAATGTTAGGCATTGAATATCAACTGCATATATGATATATTCCTAATCCTAATTCTACAGAAGTAATTCCATCAATCATAAACTTTGGAATGAGCTAAATTAAAGCTTATGATATTCTATTTTTGACAATATCATTATCATATCGTTACAAATTATCATTATTACAAAATTACAATGGACATAGCCATTGGCATAAAGAGGAGAATAACACTATACATGTATACAAGATAAGAATCAGCCAGATTATTCAAAAGTATTTTGTTATTACCTACATTAAATGGAACTGCAGAATCACCCGAAAGCTATGTGATCATAAGCTGGAAACTGGCATGTTATAGAAAGTAGCATGAGTAAGATAAAGCAAATTTCCAGTTTTCTTCGATTTGAATTCAAGTGAAACTACAGTCAAATTTCTTCCACTCTTCACCACAGAAGCATTAGCTACCACTTCTTCCTGCACATGAAAAAATGACATTTTAGAGTTGGATTTCCAAGTTGGCAACAGGGATGTCACTTAAGCATTGTTTCCAAGAGGTAAAAAATATATATTAGATAGCCCTAGAACGGTGGGATTGGTCTCCCGAATAAGTCGTTTCGAGGTTCAGATACCGAGTTTCCAAAATAAAAGTGTTAGATGCAATTATAGAGTAAAGTCCAAATGGAAATTGATGCGAGTCTCTGCACCTCATAATACGCAACTGCGTATCAAAGCCACCCTTGAGTCTCTGCAGCATTTTACTCGACCTTTCTAGTCGGCCCCTATGCAAGGTAACCCTTCCTGAGCCAGCGATAACAGGCTCTGATACCAATCTATAAGCATCCAAGCACGTGAAGAAATCTCCCGTAAAGGCAAGCTATCGAGGGAGAAGAACCGATCATCTCATGCTATTCGACATGGGAGTTGGACACCACGTAAAATTTCAAGTAATCTACCAAATGCATAGCATCATCTTATTGACAAGTTTTTTTAATAAGCAAAATCGAAACATTTTAAAGTAATGGATTTTAATAGTACACTCGATGCTATAAATTGCACTATGCACTTTACCAACAAGATAATTCACATTTAACAAATGTCAATCCAGATTACAAATATTACACATATAGCGATTACGAAACTATGCCTATCAGTTAGATCCTAGGAGTTTCATACTATAAAATGTCTTTCCCCTTCTTGTTTGGGATCAGGATCTTACCAATCACTATCCTCTATGGATACAGCCATTCTATTTTACGATTGGAGGTCCTAATCAAACTAAGGATTTGATTGCGTGAATAATTTAAGAGTTTATAATATAAGAACTTATCATAGAAGAAATAGAATCAAACTATTGACATAAACTATTGTCAAACTTATAAGCTAAAGCCTATAAGTTATTTTCATAGGCTATCCTTAAAAGCTTATGAAACTAGTAAGCTAAGCTGGAAATAATTTATGCACATGTTATAAGGCGTTTCCATAAGTTCTCTGAAACATTCTCACAACTATTTATGTCAATAGATAAACTCAAATAAGTCAATTCAAACAAGCCTTAACAAAGCAATTCTCTGAGGGAATGCTAAGCAACAGAAGTAGTTAGTTGCTTTTTAATGTCCTCGGCTCTGCTCTGCTATTTCAAAGTGCAACTAAGGATAACTCATTACATTCCCTTAGGCAGAATAATAAACCATTTTAACGTGTTGAACTGACCCGCGCCATTTATCTTAACATCTACTTATTTGAATGAAAAGCTAATATTGCCATGGACATAAAATAGGAAAGAATCACCAGTGTAAACAAGAACTCACATTTGCTGGAGTGGCAGAGAGGTAAGAAATGCTAATTTCCCCAAGAAAAAGTTGTTTGTCCTCAGCAACTACAGTTCTAGCGCAAGCAGTTGCCAAAACCTCAACAAATGACCCAACCGCCCCTCCATGCAGTGTCCCATAGCCATTCTGCAAATCCAAAAAAAGAAAATGAGAAACCTATATCTCCACACACAATCACATGACATTTTTTGTTTATATACAATTAGCTAAGCTCATAGCACTAAAGTCCTAATTGACCTAACAAAGCCGAAAAAATCATCGAGATTCTATGCAATCAGGATACCCTAAATTCATGTAGTCAGGATACCCTAATTGACGTAAAGTAAAAAAAATGAAAGAAACGAGAGGTTACACAGATAGGTGGTTTGACGATAAGAGTGCAAGAGATTCGACCAGGTTGGATTTGATCGACTTTGATGAAATTCCGAAGGAAAGAATCGAAGAAGCCATTGGCGTTGCAGTTTTCAGGAACGGGAACGCCAATACCCATAAGCTTGAAAAACAATAGCGTCTCGGAAGAGTGTTTTGGGTTCACTTCCGGAGATATTTCCGGCGACGCAATTTCAGGAACATCGGTGGTGGTGGAAGGTTTCGTCGCCATTGTGGTTGAGTTTCCGTGCACCACCAGTGATCAATAATCTGGAAGTAAAAGAATCGAAAACTGCATGATTTTGCTCTTCTAATTCTAAATATTCGTTAAAACCTTTCCCAAAAAAAAAAATCCTTAAAACCGGTTCGGTTAAGCCGAATAAACCGTTAGGGAGTTAGAACCTGGATCAAACTAGAAAACCGGTTTTTAGTTGGCTTGAATCGGATGAGACACGAAACTTGGCCCGTTTTTAAAACTTAATACTTTATTTATTTTGACAAAGCGTTTTCATTTTTCTCTTTTTTTTAAACCACTAAATTACTTGACAAAAAAAAACTATTTAAATATCTTTACATGAATAATGAAATTGAATGAATGAATAGTAAAATATAGGAGATTTTTTATCATCTCATCCATGTGTTTTTTAGTCCATCTATTTTATTTTATTTTACTTTTGATCCCCATTTCAAACATTAGATAATTAGTCCTTTTATTTTAATATTTCTCGAATTTTAGTCTTTTTCATATCTAGCTATCATTTTTTATGACGTGTCTGATCAATTAAAGATATAGTTGGGTCTAAGTGGCATTAAGAAATATTAATGTTATTGAAAAGCTATATTTATTTTATTAATAATAAAGAATTTTCTATTTGAATAAAAAATAAAAGAAAATAAAACTTAAAATTTTTTACAAAGTTATATTCTCACATTAAGTAAGAACCCTAAAATTACAAATTAAATAACTTAAATCAACCTCCTCATATTAAAGTTATATTTTATTGAATAATAATTTAATTTTTGAATAGAGCAATAAGGTGGTTAAAGATTAAATTGCCATCATTGCTTTTGAGTCAAGGAGGAGATTTGTGGAAGTATGACTAAAAATTCAAGTGATAAGGTGGTGAACTTTATTTTGTGGGTTGCCCAAACGGGTAGATTCGTCGACAATCAATGTTTGACACAGTCAATGGGTTGGTTGATCAATAGTTTGATTGACTTATGGATTGACTCATTAGGGTTTCAAAATATTATAAATATGCATCTCTATCACTATTATTAGTAGGACTTAGAAAGACATAGAGAAGTGGTGATTCTGGTAAACAAACTTAAAGAGGCAAATGTTATAAATCCCTTAGATTTATTGGATATTTCATAAACCTTTGAAGACACATAAAAGGATTAAGAGACTTATAAGTGTCATTATATTGTGTTTCTGGAATAAAGTTCCAAGTGAAATCTCTAGGGAGAAGACTACAACTTTAATGCGAGAAAATCTTGAATTATTGTATATGACCAAATCTTTGCCTCATAGATAGAGATGCTCCTGGTTGGTTTATTCTCATAACTAATATATAACCATTTACTATAACCAGATACTATAACCAGTTCATATAAATAGTTTTCTTTTTACAGAATCAATTATATAACTAGTTATAAACATTTTAACCGATTTTAAAATTCATATATAGTTTTCAATTTAAAATCGGATTTTAACATAAAAATTCAGTTTTTAAAATTTGATATTAATTTTTTTACAATAGTTTTTTCACTTAAGACCAGTTTTAGACATAAAAATCCAGTTTTTGAACTCAGAGGGTGGAAGAGTCCCAACTAACATCAACATCATTTATGATCTTTTCATGTAATGTGACTCCAGCATAAACAACTTTACCACGAACAATCCTTTCTTGTATTATGATAACACCAAAATAACTATCATGCACATAATGTTAAAAAAAGTTACATTCATGCTATCTTTTAATCCAACCAATACTGATAGAGAAGAAAATAATGCCACGACACTTTATGCAAAGTGTGTTCTACTGCTCAAGTTTCACATAAGGATATAGCTTATCTTTACAAATAAATTTGAAGACCTTATTCCATATTTCTTAGTGAGAAGCTACAAAGAGTAATAGTAGTAATGTTCCTTCAGCAAGAGAAAAAACATATTAACAATTCGTTTAATCAAAAATTAAAAAGGCTTTCTTACTATTCATTACAAACAATAATAGCTTTAACACAAGGTGCAATTATCTTCACTGGAATACATGTTAGAACTGCTACTCCAACCTGAGTTTTCATAAACATTCTCCAACCTGATACACCAATCTACACTCCAAGAGAAAAATGCACACTTAGAATAGCTGCATAGATTAATTAATATCATATAAAACAATCTTCCATACAAACATTTGATAAAATATAATGTGAAAACGACGACAATATATAGCAAGACAACAACAAAAACAGGATCACAACATACATAGCAATACATTAAGAGTGGGTCTTGAAGTGCTTAAATAATCAAGAAGCTTATCTGATTAATCAGGATCACAACATAGCAACATAGCAATCTTCTCATATTTTTTTATAAAATTCCTAAGGATTAAAAGTTCAAAAGTCCTAAGGATTATTTCCTTTTTGAGCAAGAATTTTCCCAACAAAAAAAGTGTTATACTAATTTCAAAACTCCTCTCCTATCTTTATACTACTCATTCTTTTATAAAGTTATTTTTCATTAGAGTTGCCTTAGTATTGAAAGAGTAGAGTTGTAATAGTGATGTGTTGTAATTGTTTATTCATGAGCATAATTCTCTTGTTATCTTTTAGTAATAAATTTGAAGGTTGCAAACTAAGTCTGTAAAAATTTTGGTGTAAGGTTGTTTAGCTAAACCTGCATAAAAGCTCTATGTATTTTATTCAATGTTGTTTGAGTTGATCTTGTGTAAACGCTCAAGGTTTTTGTGAAAGGTTATTGGGTTGATTCTGTGCAAAAGTTCAAATTATTTGTGAGCACATGAGGTTGTTTCTCCTTAAATCATGCGGGAGGCAGTTTTCCTCATTGATTGATCTTCCTAGACAGTTTTTCCTCATACATCTCATAAGCCACATGTGACAAGTTATGCAAATCATGGGTTTCGAACCCAGGCGACTTGCTTCGGGTAATCCAACCCATTTGGGCGACCTATTGTTCTATTTCGTGCGGCTACTGCTCGTGTGTTGGACGCTCGCCCAATGTCAATATACTTTGTTCTTGTTGCTTCTTCATGAGCTACCCTATTTCATAATCTAGTAAAATTATCTCAATCCAAAATCCCTCGAGCACAAAATCTTAAAATGAGCGAAGTGATTTAATTCAAGCATTTCAATATCTTAAAATACCTGTAAATTCCTCAAATGAAACTGGAGATGATAACTCCAAGGCTCCTCATATATCCTCCAATAAAAACAACCATACAATTAAAATAATAAAAATATTGGAAAGCGCAATCCAAATAATATTGATATTACAAATTTCTCATGTTTATTTTTCATGTTGTTTTTCTATTGAAGTTTTTTTATTTCTTCCACGCAATTTTTACTAACTATTTTGTGTTACAGTTGTACAAAGATATAAGATGCAGAGGCGCGGGCTTGAACCCGCAATATCCCACTAGTTCACTTTTAAAGGCTATGATAAGACTCGGCCTAATTAATTCAAATTATTTTGTTATTATTATTACATACATTAAATGGAACTGCAGGTCTGCAGTGCAGAATCACGATAAAGTGATCATAAGCTGGAAACCGGCATGTTAAAGAAGGTAGCATGAGTAAGATAAAGCAAATTTCCAGTTTTCTTCGATTTAAATTCAAGCGCAACTACAGTCAAATTTCTTCCACTCTTCACCACAGAGGCATTAGCTACCACTTCTACCTGCACATGCATATAAAGAAGTAGACAAATCACTTTGCAAATGCCAATGCAGGTTACCAAAATTTTTACTTATTTAGTAACTACGAAATCATTCCCATCAATTAGATCATAGAAGTCTCAGACTCAGACTATATATTCTCTTCATGTTATCTTACCAACAGAACATGTACTTGTGTTCGGAACCACAGTCAATTGAACTCTGAACTTGAGCTCAATGCAAAACTATGCTTAGAAGCTTCATATTAACATCCGGCAAAAAGGTAGCAAACTTGAAAACAAACACAAGCTAATATTGCCATGAACATAATAGAAAAGAAAATAATGACCAGTGTAAACAAAAACTCACATCCACAGGAGTGGCAGAGAGGTAAGAAACACTCATTTCCCCAAGAAAAAGTTGTTTGTCTTCCGCAATTACAGTTCTAGCACACGCAATTGCCAAAACCTCAACCAAAGACGCAACAGTCCCTCCATGCAGTGTTCCGTAGGCATTCTACAATTCCAACAAAGAAAGTGAGAAAACTAGTATTAGATTTTCAAGTAAATTTTTAGATTAAACACTAGTATTAGATTTACTTAGGCTCAGAACCTATGAAGCACGAACACCCTGAATACGACACCAACACTGACACAACAATACCATAATATTTAAAATAATAAGTAAATAAAATATAATCACACCGACACAGACATACTTTTTTTCAAAGAGGTCAGTGCTAACCACAAAAGTACAACTACTGACCAAAGTAAGCTGACATTATATGCTTAATTAGCTCAACATTGATCAACAAAGAGTAAATTGGTGGAATTAGGATTAGTTAATATAGGGTTATTCATGGAATAATAACCACAACTACGACATAGCATAAAGTAAAAATTGAAAGATAGAGAGGAAATGGAGTTACACAGATAGGTGGTTTGACGATAAGAGTACAAGATACTTGACCAGGTTGGATTTGATCGACTTTGATGAAATTCCGAAGGAAAGAGTCGAAGAAGCCACTGGTGTTGAAGTTTTCAGGAACGGGGACGCCACTACCCATAACCTTAATAAATCTTTGAGTCTTGGAAACGTGTATTGGGTCCATTTTCGGAGTTAGTTTAACCGACGCAGTTTCAGGCACCGCGGTGGTGGTGGAGAGAGAAGGTTTAGTAGCCATGGTAGTTGAGTACACAAATTAACCACGTGTGAAATATCTGAAACTTTTTCGGACATCAAATGAATTTAATTGAAATGTAATATGTTCCGTTAAACGGTTAATTAATAAGTTAGAAATTTTTTACTTTTATTTTAATATTTAAAAAATAATATAATTAAATGGTCATAATGCATGTTATTGTAAAAAAAATTATATGCAATTAAATTCAGGTAGAATTACCTCAAAAATATTTTATAAATGTGTAAAATATCAAATCTTTTTCTTTTTTACGATAGAAAAAGAGAAAAGTAAAAATAAAAAATTATTTTAAAAAAGAGCGATGAATACACTTCATTATTATTATTATAGATAGTTAGCACGAACATTTTCCTCTTTAAAATTATAAATAGAAAATATTTGAATCTTTTCAATTAAATTTTGCACATTTTTTAATTAATTATTTTAATTTACAATAATAAAATATATTTTTTATTGAAATATTGTCATATTATTATTAGTATTTAGTGAAATAATAAATAAAAATATATTAATAAAAATAAATTAAATAATGAATTGATAAATAGTTTGAAACTAAAAAATATTACAAAAATGATACTTATAATGAGACGATGAGAGTATTATTTTGTATACTGCAACTAATAATAAGATGTATCATATTTTTTGGTTAAATTAAAGTGATGGAATTTGCTAGCAAGCAAGATCTTATAAGTGAATAAGCAGGTGATAGGGAGTTTTGCCAGTGCGGACGAACGGGTATCTTACTAGTTTTCACCAATATTTTGAGATGCAGATTTGACATTTCTTTTTAGTTAGTCTATTGAAATGTCTTTACACCCCATTTGGTGATTATATATTCTGACTATCATATAAATTAAACTTAATCATCGTATCAATCATACAATAGAGGACAATATACTTCTCACATTTTCTATCTCCGAAGAGAGATGCTATCCATACACTGCAATCATACACCATGTATGATACACCGTAGCTCTTAAACATTTTTTTGCCTATGGCACAAATTTCAATGAGTATAAAAAATAAATAAAAGAACCAAAAGTAGATGATAACGTATGAGTATACGGTGTGAATGTAAATTTTAGTGTAGCCCTATCATTTCTCATCTCCGAATGAATTGAATCAACAACAATAGAAGCGACACGATTTATAATGTGTTAATGATTTAGATAAAAAAATTCATAATAATCACTTTTCTCAAACTGAAAAGAAAAGAAAACTTCATAAGGATAAAAATTGTTTATATAGAATGTTAATATTACCTTTGATGTTATTGGAACAAAAATGGCTAGTGTAACTTGTGATAACTTTGTAGCAAGCACATTTCGCCCTGTGTCATTCATATAGTTTTAAAAAGCATTTGAAAGAGGTGAATAAGCTTATACATATATTTACGATAAGAATCAGCCTAATTAATTTAAAATACTTTGTTACTGTTACATACATTAAATGGAACTGCAGAATCACCAGAAAGGTAAGTAATCATAAGCTGGAAACCGGCATGTTAAAGAACGTAGCATGAGTAAGATAAAGCAAGTTTCCAGTTTTCTTCGATTTAAATTCAAGTGCAACTACAGTCAAATTTCTTCCACTCTTCACCACAGAGGCATCAGCCACCACTTCTTCCTGCACATGAATATAGTGCAAATTCCATTTGTTCAGTGTTCAATCATGAAGAATGCACATGAACATAAAACTGATATACTAGAGTTGGACTTCACAGTTGACAATAGAGATGTCAGTTTAGCATTACTTCTAAGAGCTAAAAAAATATATATACAGTTGGTTGGATCTCAACTCGACGATGCTTTACTCGGCCTTTTCATTCAACCCCTCTGTAGGAAACTCTTTCCAGCAACCCACAACAAGCTACAATATGAGAACACTCCCTTAAAAGCTAGCTACTAACGGAGAAGAACCAAATTACTTAAATACTCCACCAAGCATTCCATACTAATCGATGCGAGACTTGACACTAGGTAATAATACCCAAGTACCGATTAAATTCATAGCTTCATCTTATTGACAAGTTTTCTTTTTATATAATGGATTTTGATAGTTCAATCGAAGCTCTAAATTGTAATATTCACCTTACCAACATGTGCAATAAAGAAGTGTAAAAATCGCCTAGCAAATGCTAATGCAAGTTACGATTTTGGATACTAAGAAATCATTCCCATCAACGGGATCACAGGAGTGTAGTGTCAGACTATATAATAACCTTTTTCCTTGTTATCTTACCTGCAGAACCTGTACTTATAAGCTGATTTTTCAAGTCTTTCCTAAGAAAGTAAGCAACCAAAGAACCAGAAAGTATAACCACCAATCAAAATCCTTTATGGATGCAGCCATCCTGTTAAAATAGTGTGGTCCTAATCACACTAAACCATATTACAAAGCAATTCTAAAAGGGAATGGTAAGCAAATGAAGTAGCTGTTTGCTTTTTAATTTCCTCACTTTGCTCTGCTGTTTCGAAATGCAACTGAGGATAAATCATTGCATTTCCTCAGTCAGCATAATGAACCATTCTAAAGGGTTGAACTCTATGCCATTTATCTAACATATATGAAGCACATATACTTCAAAAGGGTCAAAGTATCGGTGCAACACTTATATGATACTGATATGCATCCGATACTTTCTGACATATACCCAGAAAGTATCTAAAATGTTTTTTAATTCATTTTAAAATATTTGAACCAGTACTTCTCAGATACATCTTCGATACTTCTTTCCAACTATAGACAAAATTGTCATTTGGATATGATACTTCTTCATAGTAACTACAGACATAAAACTGTATGCTTTCTTGACATTTTCACAGAAGAAAGAACAACAACAACCAAGCATTATCCCACTAAGTGGGGTCAGTTACATGGATCAACTTACGCAATAATATTCTTTCCAGAATCATGCTTCTATCCAAATAGTTAATCTCGAGGTCTTTCTTAATAACTTCTTTGCTAGTTTTTCCCGGTCTTCCTCTACCTCTAGTTGTTTGACTTCTCTCATTCTGAACTCCTATCCTTATCAAAAATCTAAAGGTCTTATCTCTATATGCTTAAATCACCCAAGTCTATTTTCCACAATATTTTGTACTAGAGGTGCTACACATCTGACACAACATCCTTATCCTAAAAGAAATAAAATATTCTAATATAGCTGAAGGAAAGATATGTAACGGTAGTGTGTTTGGAACCATAGTCAACTGGACTTTGAAGTTTGGTCATTGTGAAACTACAACAAGAAGCTTCATAGTAAGTAACACATGGTGAAAAGGTTGCAAACTTGAAAACAAACACAAGCTAGTATTGCCATGGACATTATAGATAAGGCCATATCTGAAGGTGTGCAAGGCAGTCTTCAACACAGAGCCTCGCAATTTTCATGATTAAGCTATGGCAAAAAGGACCTCTATACACATATTCCACACAGTTAAATAAGGCCTTTAAAAAATTTTCACGACTCAACCGAAGTAACTTCAACTTCTCAGGGTCTCTTATAAGTTTGAGACGAGCTCTGAGCATAGAAAAGAAACATTTATGAAAACAAGAACTCACATTTGCTGGAGTACCAGAGAGGTAAGAAATGCTAATTTCCCCAAGAAAAAGTTGTTTGTCCTCGGCAACTACCGTTTTAGCACACGCAGTTGCCAAAACCTCAACGAAGGACCCAACACTCCCTCCATGCAGTGTTCCATAGCTATTCTGCAATTCCATCCAAGTGAGAAAACTCAAATCTCATATTAATGGAATAAACTGAAATTCATGGAATAAGCACAATCACAACATAGCATAAAGTAAAAAACTGAAAGATAGAGAGGAAATGAGGTTACACAGATAGGTGGTTTGGCGATGACAGTACAAGAGATTCGACCAGGTTGGATTTGATCGATTTTGATGAAATTCCGAAGGAAAGAATCGAAAAAACCGTCGGTGTTGCAGTTTTCAGGAACGGGAGCGCCAATATTCATAAGCTTAGCAAACTTTAGAGTCTCGGAAACGTGTTTTGGGTCCATTTTTGGATATATTTTAAACGACGGAGTTTCAGGCACGGTGGTGGTGGTGGTGGTGGAGAGAGAAGGTTTGGTAGCCATGGTAGTTGACTTCTTTTGGTGAAGTGGGATTAAGCCACTTTGTAAACTTTTAGTTGGTTGTTGTTTCATTTGAATTTTGTAAATTTTTTATTTAATCATTAGTTATGTTAATTTTGAATAATAAAAAATATTTTAATTAAAATTTTACTAGTATTTAATGAAATAGTTAAATAAGTTGAAAATAAATAAATAAAAATAAGAGTAAATGATGAATTGATACTCTAAAATCATATATAATTTGGGACAGAAATATTACAAAAAGTGATACTTATAATGAAGTTTTTTTTACTAATTCTATATATTTATAAGAAAAAGGTATTTTTGTGATACTTGATAATGAGGCGAGTTAAGCATTATATATTTATATTTTCACTAATTTTATTTATAAAAAAAAATTTTAATTTATTAGATAATTAATATATCTAATCTATATAATATTCAAATACATTGATTATTTAATAAATTAAAAGACATTTTTTTATATAAATAAGATCAAAAAGGGAGTATTGCTTTGTATAACCAATAATAAGATGTAATATTTACCATTACCATCTCATTCTATATAATAAAATAAAAAATTTTATTATCAATTGATAGTAGAATTAACTAACCTGGAGCATTATAAAAAGGCTTAAATGTAGTTTTGATCTCTCAAATTTTTCAATTGTTTGATTTTGGTTTCTCATGTTTCAATTGTTTGATTTTGACCCCCCAAGTTTTCAAATTGCTTGATTTTGGCCCCTCAAGTTTCAATTGCTTGATTTTGACCCCTTAAATTTGTCTCATTTTACATTTGATAGTCTCTTAATGGCATATAGACTAAATTCTTTTTTTTTTTTTTTTTGCTTTTTCTCTTTTTTTTTTTTTATTTTCTTCTTTACAATTCTATTTTTCTTCTCTTTTTAATAACTAAGCTTTGAATGTAATATTTTGAAAATCTTAAATATTTCATTCAACTTAGAATATACGGACAAGCATGCAATATTCCTTATAAAAAATTGAAATTTTATATGACTAATAGGATTGCTAGACTTTGGGACTTTATGCTTAACTATGAGGGAGTTATTGACCAAAGAGTTTGTTCTTTTAATTAGGTAGTGGTCTTTTTTTTTTGTAAAAATAATTTGTCATTAGGCATAAGTTATTAAAGATTTTTTCAATATTACATTCAAAGTTTAACTATTAAAAATAGAAGAAAAATAAAATTATAGAGAAGAAAATTTATATTAAAAAGAAAAGAGAAAATGCAACAAAAAAAAAAGAAATTTAGTCTACATGTGATTGGGGAACTATCAAATGTAAAAGGGGACAAACTTGAGGGGGCCAGAATCAAGCAATTGAAATCTGGAGGCCAAAATCAAGCAATTACAAAACTTGGGGGACCAAAATCAATCAATAGAATCATAGGGGACCAAAATCAAGCCATTGAGAAATTTGGGAGGCCAAAACTGCATTTAAGCCTTATAAAAAAATGTATCAAACTCTTCAAGAAACCTATCAAGAAAGAGGTCCTAATCGATTCTTTTAATATTTTCTTTTCCCTCGCTTACTTACCCTTCCCGCTTAGGCCTTCTCATATGTCCTCTTTGTTATCTGACGTTGATCCTCCCTATTTGCCTGGTGTAGTAATCTCAAATATCCAATTGTGTTTTCTTATTCACCATAATTCAGTTGAGTTGACTCTATGATCCATTTTTTGTGTGCTCTCATGTGTAGGTGTCTTCTACCCTTTTTTTGTTTTTTCTTTAGTTTCCCGCTCTCATTCTTTTCGCTTTTCTATGTTTGTGTTCTTTCTAGTCTTCAATGTCTATTAGTTTCTTAGGATCTTGTTGCTCATTCTCCTTTTTGATCACTTTCTTCTTATTCTAATAGGGATCATGTAGTATCCAACCAATTGTGACCATGGAATACATAGGCACTAATACTGATATAATAAGGCATGTGGTCCATATGCAAAAACCTGCAATAGAAAGAATGCCAGCATCTATCTAAAGAAATCATTAAAGTCAAACACGACTGATTTAACTACAAAGTCAAAATAATTTGCAGAATTAGTTTCAACACAGCCATTCTATCATCAAATAGACATAAGGCATCCAATTCAGAAACATGGCAAACATCGAAATCCCATCTGATAATGGGAACCAATAAGCCAACAAAGGGTCTATACAAAGTGCATTGGCTAACATTTGGTGCAATCCAAAGAATTTGGTGGGGAAAGAAGTGGAACCGGCCATTTTCAAAGTCATTATGGAAAAGATTGAAGATCATAAGTGAATTCTAAAAGGGAGTCTCTGGCTGTTCACAAACTCTTGGCTCATAATGCAATAATGGGATGGAAAAAAGCAACTGTCGGTAAACAAGATTTATCAAAAGCACTAGTTTGGGTACAACTATGGACCTTCTAGCTAATGCCAAGATTGTTCAAATAGGAGTTAAATTGGGGGATTAGAGAAGTCTTAGAAACATAAATTTTTTAACATGCAGGGTAGATCTACTATAGTGAAGATCAGAATTTCTCTCTCCCATAAGCCCTTGAATGTACATACAAAGCAAAATTAATGGCATTACTTTGATTGATTTTTGGTATGAAAAATTGTCCCTATTTTGCTTATAAAGTGGTTTTATGGGTCATAGCGAGGAATTTTGTAAGAAACCCGTAGCCCTAGTCATGGCTTAATAAAAATAAATCCTCTGGGACCTTGGCTCAAAACAATCCAACCAGCAAAATACCAGATATCACAAACAGAAATGAAGTTTAGCAACAATCCTCTAAATAAACGTAACACGAGTTTATATATCCCAATTCTCAAGGCTATGATGGAGAAAATGGAAAAACTATCCATTCAGGAAGACATAGATGAAGTTAACATGACTGCACTCAATCAGAACAAGAAGAGGAGATTTTTAGAATTAGAAGAAAAGCAAAACATTCATACAGTTACAACAACAAGAATCATTGTCAGCCTTATGGATAAGGCATTCATACAGGGATGAAGCTCCTATCATGGAACTGCAGAGGTTGGGAAACCCCCTAACCATCAGAGCCTTCAAACACATGATAAGAGTCTAGGTATGGATGATGGTCTTACTTTGTTTTGTAGCAAAAATGTTAATAATGTAATTCTTAATTCGAATAAAAATATGATTGATTTATATATTATGTCTAATAATACTCGTGTTGACAATATTCTTTGGAGAGGGACAACCATTTATGGCTACTCTAAAACAATCAAAAAATTCTTACTTGTAACATGATAAACTAGTTGGCCCAAAGACACACTCACCCTAACTCACTTATCTTTGAAGATATGAACATTATTACTTGTGACCAAGAGAAAGTTGGGGGAAATCCCATTGACCCTACTTAAATCATATTATCTATAATATCTTTAATGTTTGTCAATTATTTGATATAGGTTATGACAGCGACACGGAAACCTAATGCAACAATCAACAAGGAGAAAAGAGTATATCGACCAGACTTGATAGGTTCATGGCTATTAAAGGATGGATGACTTTGTTCCCTTGCTATAAAAATACTCACCTTCTCAAATCTAAATTGGATCATAACCCCCATCATCCTAGAGTTTCATGTTGACATTTTTCAACAATGGAAAAGAGGCCATAAGGAGAAGCCTAAGAGATTTGAAAAATCTTTGGATGGACAACCCTGATATCTATAACATTATCTTCTAAAGTTGAAACTCTATAGTTAATAAGGATACTACTATCAAATTGAACTATACATTGGAGGCTTTATGGAATTGGGAAAAGCCAAATTTTCCCACCCCACTAAAGAAATTATCAAGCTGAGTACTCTCTATAAAAATTTGCAGAACAAAAACTATCAAAATAGGAACTACAGACAGATGGGGGAGATACGAGATAAAATTGATAACATGCTTCATCAGGAGGAAATATGGTGGGCTAAAAGGGAAAAATCCCACTGCTTGAGAGAGAGAGAGAGAGAGAGGGAGAGAGAGGAATACAAAGTTTTTTCACCAAAAAGCTACCCAAATAAGAAATCAAAACTACATTATCTCTACTGAGAAAGTAAATGGAGATATCACCTACAAAGAAAAGGAAATACATGAAATTTTCCTTCAATACATATATCTATGTATTCCAACACTTTTAATCAATTTCGTCTTGACAAAAGTGGGATAATTACAACTTATATTGTTTGAAAACTGCATCGCAAGTTAATCCACTAAACTGCGGGCAAAACGGAGATGCCCAACTGGTCGGGCCCGTTTTGCCACCCTAAAAAAAACATTACTACCTTCAAGTTAAAAACGGTTATGAATATAATGAATATTAAGCAAAATTTGTTTCAAAGATATATTTTAAATGGAGGCAAATTCTTAGATACCCTTTAGTTTTAGTTAGGTACTGTTACCCCTAGTATTGATTGATTTAAAATTTAATTTTTTTAAAAATAAAATAATTAAAAAATGATGTGGCATTGTATATCTTCATTTGATTGGAGTAAGGTACCGGTACTCAATCAAATTCAAGGGTACTCGAGTGTTCATTACAATTATCTGATAAAAAATTGAACATATTTAGACTGGCATAAACATATTAAAATTGTTTATATAATTTAACACTTTAAAATATTTTGATTAGATATATCTGTATTACTTCTTTATATTGATCATGCACTATCATTAAACTAAAAAAATATACTTTTAACCCTTAATTCAATTATCAAAATGGTTTCTATGAAATAAAAAATTAATATTTGAAAGATAAACCAAAAGCTTGTGATCTTTGAAGGACTGAAAATATATTTAATTTTAAAATATAAACTTGTACAACTAAACACAATTTTGTGTGTCTTTTAAATTTCTTAATTTTTTAATTTAATTTTTATGTTATTCTCTATTTCTTTTTACATAAAATATTCATTTTAAAACATACTTTAACCTTCAAAATACGATTTTGAAATCATTAACTACTATTTTTAATTTGAATAGAAAGAATAAATTCATTTAAAACAATAAGCTAACTTTTGGAAAATTAGATTAAAGATAGACCATATATGGTAAATTAGAAAAGGAAAAACAATATCCTTGATATAGACACATTTTAAATGAATTTGATACTCAACTTTTCTTTTCTTTTTTGACCAAAAACTTGATACTCAACCTGTATATAAATAGAGAATAGTTTCAGAAAAATTTAACAAACCTATATTGTAAAGAGATTTATTTGTAACTGTTGAAATTAATCTATTTTTCAAAGATGCCTCGTGGAACACTTCATGTTAATTTGATATCTGCCAAAGGCCTAAACAACAATGATTTTCTCAGTAAGTAATATTTATGTATTCCAATTTTAATAACTCAATTTCCTATACATTTTTTAATCCATTTTAACAAATAAAATTAGTCAAATTTATTTTTCAGTTAATTGATTTTTATTTCTTGATATAAAAAAACAGCCAATGTAGATCCTTATGTCATTCTCACATATCGCTCACAGGAGCACAAAAGCAGTGTGGCACAAGGTGAACTTTTTTGCTTCTTTTTTATTGTATTTTTTGTAATTTATATTTTTATAAATATGTTATTTAACATAATATAAATTATATAATACTCTTGTTAATTGTGTTTGGTAATTAACAGGTGCTGGATCCAACCCAAAGTGGAATGAGACATTTCTTTTTACAGTTTCTGATGATGTTTGTGAAATTGATATGAAATTAATGGATGAAGATGGTTTTACTCAAGATGATTTTCTTGGCAGGGCAATGTGAGTTTATTTTTCATTTAAAGTAATTTTATTAATTATTAGTTCATGTATATTATGTAAATATAAAGTAAAAAGTAATTACTTTAAGGTGATTTATATGGTATTAATTGAATGATATAAGATTTTCATTTGCTACACCTTTTTAAAAATAAATTTTTATAATACTATATTTGTTAAAAACATTAAAAGAGAATTTAAAAAAAGTGATGCACTGTCAACTAATCAACACCATATTTCCAATTAAAATATTTTT
Source organism: Vicia villosa (assembly GCF_029867415.1). NCBI lineage: Eukaryota > Viridiplantae > Streptophyta > Magnoliopsida > Fabales > Fabaceae > Vicia > Vicia villosa. The sequence goes on along the minus strand of NC_081186.1, from coordinate 115,684,575 downwards.
TATTTAAAAAAAAACTTTAATGACACAATAGATTATGACTTTTTATTGAATGACAGTGTGAAATTATTTTACAGTGTCAGTGCACTACCTTTTAACTCATAAAAAATCTAATAAAAAATTTGTGTAAATGATACTTCATAAAAAAAAAAAATTCTTTTTATTATGACTTTTTATGATGATAAAAATTTTGAAATACCTAAAATGATAAAATATTTTAAATGAAATGTCATAAAATTATTTTAAAAAATATTTTTTTTTATTATGTTAAAATATCTAATAATAAACATTTGGATATCAAAATTTTTCTTTTAATTTTTAATAAATAATTTCAACATATAATGATTTTTGAGGTATATCTCATAAATTGTTTTTTTAAAATATATACTAAATTGGTTGATAATTAAAAAAATCAATTAAAATTATAATAAAAATTAAAAATAGCACTCATTTTACAATAATTTTACAAAATATGATCATTATTAATGAGACATAATAAATAAAAGTAATAATCTTTAATTTCTTTACTCCAACCTGTATAAAGTAGTCAACATTGATGAATTAAAAGATTACTAACATTGATAGCAAAAAAAAAAAAAAATTACTAACATTCATTTGTGATATGCAGAATTCCTTTCCATTCAGTGTTTTATGAGGGTATCATCCCAACAGCTGTTTACAGTGTAGTTAATGACAATAAAGAATATTGTGGAGAGATTCATGTGGCTTTCACTTTTACTCCTGAGGTAAATTCATATTTTTGTTATGTTTAAAGTAATTGTTATTAACATATATTTTTTTATTTATTGAATACATACATATCGTTTAACTTTAATTGTGTTCAATTACTTATAATTAATAATAATGATTATCAAATGATATATTAGTATACATTTGAAATTAACGTAATTATTATTTTTGGATGAGAAGGAATGATTGTGATTTGTGATGCGATCCAAATCATGGAAGACTCGACAACAACTGAAGTGGATCCAATACAAAAGTAAGAAGATGAGACAAAATAGCAAGGCTCAAGGAAAATTAAGCGTTTAGGATAGATGAAGGATTGTCAAATTTATTAGAAATGCATCTTGTATTTTTTTTTTCTTTTTCTATTTAGCAATTTGTGTTGGTTTGCTATTTGTTGTTATTATAAACATTCTACTTAAGAGCCTGAGGGATATTATGAAATGATAAAAAAAACTTTTATTCTCACTCATTGAAATTCGAAACATTCTTTTGGTATAAAATGTTATGTGATAATGTACTCTTCTAGAGAATGTACGGTTATGAGAATGTAAGAAAGGGATTCAAAAGAAGACAAAGTATTACTTTTTTCCACCCTTATAGATAATTAGATACTAGTTCATTTTCAAGAAAAGTCACAAAAACTCTTAAATTTTAGAAATGTATTTTTGAACGCACCTAAATTACACACATCGAACACCTTAATGATTGAGACACCCCAAGTTTCTCAAAAAATTATCCGGAGATGAATCTCCATATCTATATTAGGGTCAATTTGGAGTGGCGTTTGTTTAACAAGAGTCGCGTCTAACTGAGAGAACCTTTGAGAGAGAGAGGTAGAGCAAGCTCTGAAGGCGTCTTTTGGTTGGAAGAGTCAAAAGCCTTTTTGGTTAGAAGTCAAGAAGAGACATGGTGGTTCTCAAAAGTCAGAAGCATCCAGCTGTGATGAGAAGAAACATCAGAAGGGAAGGGAGAAGTCTTGACAAGAAGAAGATTCAATGCTAGTGCTGTAAGAATTTTGGCCATTATACTTCTAAGTGTTGGTCAAATAAAAGAAAGAAGTAAGAAGGAGCAAATATAGCCAGAGAGTCTGATGATGAACCTCTAATATTGATGGTTTATGACTATGATAATAGTGAATTGTCAGAATGGTGGTATATGGATACTGGCTGCTCAAATCACATAATTGAAAATAAACAATGGGTGATAGACTTTGACTCCAGAAAGAGGACAATGATTAAATGTGTTGATGATAAGTTCCTTAATACTAAAGGAATGGGAAATGCCTGAATCAAAGTAAAGAATGGTAAAATTGTTACGATCAAAGATGTTTGGTATGTTCTTGGGATGAAGAGCAATCTCATGAGTGTAGGCCAACTAATTGAGAAAGGTTTCTCTGTTACTATAAAGGACAGTCTATTGAAGTTGTATGATTCCAATCAGAATTTGGTTATGTAATCTGAGCAAGGAAGCAACAGAACATTCAAGGTGAGTGTGGAAATAATTGAAACTAAATGCCTTAGTGCAGAAGGCGCTGAAGATGACAGTGGACTGTGGCATAAAATATTGAGGCATCTGAACTTTAGAAGCTTGGGGCATATGAGTTCTAAGAAGCCGATACATAGCATTCCTAAGATTGCGAAGCCTAAGAAGTCATATGAGTTATGCATGAAATGTAAGCAACCTAGATTTCCATTTGCATCAGAAGTTGTTCCAAGAGCAAAGCATGCCTTGGGAGTTGTGTATTATGATGTGTGTGGGCCATTCCTAGAACCTTCACTTGGAGGAAGCAAGTATTTTGTGTCGTTTATGGATGAGTTCACAAGAATGACATGGGTAGCACTCATCAAAATTAAGCATGAGGTATTCATTGAGTTTCATAAGTTTAAGGTGAAGGCAGAAAGACAGAGTGGTTAGAAGCTGAAGATTCTCATAACTGATGGTGGACGTGAGTATAACTCTACATAATTTAGACAGTTCTGTGAAGAAAATGGAGTTGGGCATGAAGTGACTGCTTCGTATACTCCACAACACAATTTTCTTGCTGAAAAAATAAATCGTACTTTGCTTGATATGACAAGGAGCATGCTGAAAGAGAATAAACTACCTTACTTGTTATGGGGAGAAGTTGTTGCCACTACAAAGTATGTGCTCAAACAGGTGTCCAACTAAGAAGCTTAAGGAAGTTGTTCCTTTTGATAAGTGGACTGGAGATAAGCAAAGTGTGAGTCATCTTAGAGTATTCGATTTTGTATGTTATAAACATGTTCCAGATGCTAAGAGAAAGCAGTTGGATAATAAAAGTAAAGTGATGTTACTGGTGGGGTATAACAGTACAAGTGCTTATAAACTTTATTGTCCAATCTCTAAGAAGGTGGAATTTAACAGAGATGTCATAGTAAAAGATTTAGAAACTTGGGATTGGAACACGTCTAATCCTGCCTCTGGTGTTTGAGGTGCTTCTGATGGAAGTTTGGAAGTTGTTTCTGAAGATGAGTCTGGTTCTGAAGGTGAATCGAATTCTAATTCTGAAGGCGAATCAGAGTCTGAAGGCGATTTGGAAGGTGAATCTGATGGAGACTCTGGAAGTGATCCAGACACTAGAGGTGGTCCAAAGTCAAGCGGGCAAGACTCTAGAGATCCAACTTCTGGGAGTAATCATGCTTCCGGAAGTAGTCATTCTTATGAAGGTGGTAATTCTAAAGAAAGTGTTTCTAGAGGAGGTCTAGAAGCTGACACTGTTCCAGGTTCTGTAGAAGATTCAGAACAAGTACATAGACCACAAAGAATGAGACAAATACCCAGAAGGTTTACAGAGTTTGACAAGCTACACGATGATGAAATAGACTATGAAAGCGAAGCCATTTAGTGTACCATGTTAGTATATTATGAACCTGTGAGTACATAATAAACACTCAAGAAGAAAGTTTGGCTGGATGCCATGAAAAAATAACTTGAGGCTATAGAAAGAAACAAGACTCGGGAGTTGACTGAGCTTCCAAAGGAGAAGAAAGCCATCAATGTCATATGAGTTTTCAAGGTGAAATTGAAGCCAGATGGATCAATTGGAAAACACAAAGCAAGGTTAATTGCTAGAGGTTTTCCTTAGAAACTTGGGCTAGATTACTTTGAGGTGTTTGCACTTGTAGCTAGACATGAAACAACCAGGTTGGTGATTGTTATAGAAGATAATAGGAATTGGTCTATGATACATTTGGATGTTAAGTCTGCATTTCTGAACGGTCCTTTACAAGAAGAAGTTTATGTGTAACAGCCTCCTAAATTTGTCAAAAAGAATTAGGAAGGGATGGTGTACAAGTTGCATAAAGCTTTGTATGGATTCAAGCAAGCGCCCAGATCTTAAAATTTGTAGATTGATTTATTTTTCATAAAGCAGGGGTTTTAGAAATGTGAGATGGAATATGGTGTTTATGTTCAACTTATTTCTAGAGGCAATATGATTCTGGTGTGTCTTTATTTTGATGATATATTGTTGACAGGGAGTTGTTCTGATGAGATAGCCAAGTTCAAGAAGGTGTTGATAAATGAATTTCAGATGACTGACCTAGGAAAGTTGTGATACTTTCTAGAGATTGAGATTTTGTACTCTGAGAAGGGTATCATTCTGCATCAACTGAAGTATGAACTTGAGCTTCTGAAGAGATTCGAGCTGACAAACTGCAAGTCTGCAATCACACCTGCTGAGATGAATCACAAGCTGGATTCTAATGATGAGGGTAATGATGTAGATGTTACAACTTTCAAACAGTTGGTAGGCTCGCTGAGATATCTCTTTAATACTAGAGCTGACATTTGTTACGTAGTTGGAATAGTGAGCAGGTTCATGAATAAACCGAAGTGGTCACATTACCAAGCTGCTGTCAGGATCTTGAGGTATATTAAAGGGACTCTGAAGATTAGAGTTTTGTTCCCTTCTGGAGCTGAAAGTGAGTCAGAACTGATGTTCTACTTAGACTCTGATTGTGTGGTGATAGAGTTTACAGAAGAAGTACATGTGGATATTTTTTCAAGTATCTGGGAAGTCTCATTTCTTGGTGCTCCAAGAAGCAACCAGTGGTTGTGTTGTCAACTTGTGAAACTGAATACATTGTAGGTGCTTTGTCTGCGTGTCAAGCTGTTTGGCTGCTGAATTTGTTGCAGGATCTGAAGATCAAGGTGATGAAGCAAGTGAAGTTGATGATTGACAATAAATCTGCCATAAGCCTTGCCAAGAATCCAGTGCTGCATGGGAGAAGAAAACACGTTGATAAAAAGTTCCACTTTATGAGGAATCAAGTCCAGAATGGAGTACTGGAAGTTGTGCACTGTAGTACCCAGAAGCAACTTGTGGATATTTTGACGAAGACTGTCAAGACTGAACACTTCATCAATTTGAGGGATGGAATTAGTGTAGCTGATTTTAGCTCTGAATGTGAATTAAGAGATGACGTTGAAGTGTAATTGCATATTCGGAGTGTGTATTTGTTGTTAGTTTGTTGGGCCTTGAGTTGGACTTCAGTTAGTTTGACCCAATATGAGTTTGTAAATATAATGCATTTGCTTTGTAATTGTTAGTAATGTGAAAACACTGTAGAATCATTCTTGTAATCGTTTTTCAATTGAGTAAAAGTTAGTTACAATTTTCTCTCTCTTCTTCATCTTCATCTTGTCCATCTTTGTTTATCTTATTCTACTGTGAACCAACAAAAACCTTAAATTAATAAGTACACCGGTTCGGTTCCCGTCCGTAATAATTACCTTAATTTCAAATGTCAGTGTACACAAAACTAGAAGGGAAAATACCATAAAAAAATTAAATGGCCTATTTTTTTTTAAAAAAAAATTAAAAAAGAAAAAGAAAGAAGAAATCAATTAGTAGACCAAGAACGCGTTTAAGCTTTAATACTTAATAGTATAATAAAGTCTTTATAAATGTTGTCTTAAGCCTCACATTTACTGAATAATACTGTCCTGATTCGTCGCATAATTAAAATGGAAGTAAGAGAAAGTAATAATATATAGAGAGTATCGTTGAGTCTGGCGCAATAGAGGGGTGTTTCACAATATGACGAAAAACATTTGAATTATAGTATCTCAAATAAAATTAAAAAATAAGAAAAAAATAACATAAGCGATTTAGTCTTATTATAAAGTTTTTTTTAGCATACAATCTACGTTTTTTTATTATAAGTTATTTTGGATTTTTTGCATATATTAAAAAAAATAACTCTTATATAAAAATGAGAAATTATAAAAGTTTTTATAAAATTATCCTTCGTTAATGACATTTAGAAGATAAATTTATATAATTAAAAGGAGATGGAATAATAAATATTTAAGAATACAAATTTTTTTATTCATTAGAATTATAAAACAATTTATATTAAAATACAATTTTTCTTTTCAAAATGATTTATAATAAAAAACCGAGGCAATATTATAAAGTTAAACATTTAGTTTGTTAGAAGAAAAACTAAAAGCCGTGTAAGGTAATCAACATTTAAAAAGGAAAAAGTTGGATCCAGCAAAATTCCAACTGATTCAGGCATTTTCTGGTACAATAAATTTAGCCTTTATTTCAACTTTAACAACCATTAAACATATAATCAAAACTCCTTCACCATTTCTTATTAAGAAAAAAGCTCTTTACCATTTAGAATTCCAAAAGCAAAGAAAGATGCCTCGTGGAACACTAGAAGTTGTTTTGATCAGTGCCAAAGGCCTTGAAGACAATGATTTTCTCTGTAAGTTATACCAGATTTCAAATTTTGATATTGCAATCTCAATAATTTCACGTTTTTCATTGAAATTTCTGCATAAAAGCAATGGATCCAAAAGTTTGACTTTCAATTTTTGGTTCTCTAAATTGCAGCTAGCATAGATCCTTATGTGATCCTTACTTACAGAGCACAGGAGCGCAAGAGTAATGTGCAAGAAGGTAAAATTCTGAAAAATCTTACTAGTATTGTATAATTTTCTCTTTAGTGGATTGATTATTGTGTTATGAAAATATTAGGTGCTGGATCCAATCCTCAATGGAATGAAACCTTTCTTTTCACTGTTTCTGATTCTGCTTCTGAGCTCACTCTTAGGGTAATGGAAAAGGACAAGTTTAGTAGTGATGATAACCTTGGAGAAGCAATGTGAGTTTAAACTCTTCTATAACGTGCAAATCTTGCTTTCATCGATCTTCTTTTGTGTTTAATACTGATCCATTCCTGGCATAAGATAGTTTAATAGTGCTGCAAATGTTTTAAAAAACTGTCATGGTAAAGGTGTTCTTGCGGCACTGATTGCAGTCATCGCAATGAAAATTAATCATAATTTGTTCTTTTAACATAAAAATTATGCATTCATTTCTATGTGTAGAATTCCTTTAGATGCTGTGCTCGAAGAGGGTAGTATTCCAGAAAGTGTTTACAAACTTGTGAAGGAAGATGAATATTGTGGTGAGATTAAGGTGGCTCTCACTTTTACACCTGAGGTAATAATAATGCTATAGAATCTGTTTTTTCTATTACTTTTCTTCATTCTATTGTGCCTATTTTATAGTCCCTATTCAAATGTACTATGAATTATTGGTTGCAGAGAAATCATGAACAAGGCTACAATGAAGAGGAGGAGAGCTGTGGTGGATGGAAAGAATCAGCAAGAGATTTTTGAAGTGAATGAAGAATTTAAATATTTCCAAGATTCAGAATTACTGATATAAAATAAAAATAGTATCTATTGTCTGGAATTTTAATCTGTGTTTTCTGGTGTGATGATCTGATAGTGTTATGCTTTGATTTTCTTTCCTTTTGGTGTAAACTATATTATATTGGATAATTGATTTTTATTTTATGCACATGTATGAAGCAGTTATGAGTAAACAGAATAATAACAAAAACAACAAGTAATGCATGATTAATTTGTAGCTATTTCTTTTACTTTTTAGAGACACCAGCATTTTGCTTGGGCACATTATCCTCATCTTCCTTCTCATCAGTACTTTCACCTGAGGTGGATGATTTAGGGTCTGTTTGGTAAAAATAGCAGTTGACTTATAAGCTAGTTGATAGCTTATAGCTTATGACTGGTGACTGATGACTGATGACTTATAGCTTATGGCGGATGGTTGAGACTAATAGCTTATAAGCTCATTAAAGTGTTTGGTAAAATTAGCGGTTCAATTAACTTATAAATATAAAATGACATAAAAGATATTTAATATATAATTATTTTATTTTAAATTAAAATAAATTATAAGGGTTAAAAATGGATTTTAATTAAAATAATAAGGATAAAAAAGGAAGAAAAAGTAATAAGCTATAAGACATAAGCTAAAACGCTATTTGAAATAGCGTCTGAAAAATAAGCTATAAACTAGTAAAATAAACTATAAGCTCGTGATAAAAAGACCGTTACCAAACGAGTCTAAATTATCATATGAGCTTATAAGACATAAGACATAAGCTATAAGCTCGAAAACATGTCTTACCAAACAGAGCCTTAGAATCATCCTCTGACAGAAACATACATTGAATCAATTGCCTTGTTAACTATGATTAAGCACAAAATGATAGAGGCATGCAACCAAGCTTTTAAGTAGGGGTGGCAATTGGATCCATTAAGCTAAAATCCATCCACCAAAAAATCCATCCAATCCATCCACCAAATAAAAAATAAGTTAATGGATGAATTAAATCCATCCATTTATATACATGGATGGATCCAATCCATCCAACACATTTTGATAATCCAATGGATTATTTTTATTTTATACTTTAAATGGTTTAAATTATTTACGAGTTTCTTCAGAAAATTGAAAAATCGAGTTTCTTCAGCAAATTGAAAAATCGAGTTTTTTTCCGAAAAAACGAAAAATCATGTTTTTACGAAAAACAAAAAAATCCAATTTTTCGGAAAAACAAAAAAATCGAGTTTTTTCGAATTAACGAAAAATCGTGTTTTTTCGGAAAGACAAAAAAATCGTGTTTTTTCAGAAAAACGAAAAAATCGAGTTTTTTCAAAAAAACGAAAAAACCGAATTTTTTCCGAAAAACGAAAAAATCAAGTTTTTCCGAAAAAACAATAAAGTCGAGTTTTTTCCAGAAAAACGAAAAATTCAAGTTTTTTTCGGAAAAAACGAAAAAAATCGAGTTTTTTTTCCGAAAAAACAAAAAAAAGCTGAGTTTTTTTTTTTCAGAAAACGAAAAAATCGAGTTTTTTTCGAAAAAAATGAAAAAAGTCTAGATTTTTTGGGGGAAAACGAAAAAAGTCGAGTTTTTTCGAAAAACGGAAAAATCGAGTTTTTTCGAAAAAATGAAAAAGTCGAGATTTTTGGGGAAATCGAAAAAAATCGAGTTTTTTTTTCGGAAAAATGTCGAGTTTTTTCGAAAAAACAGAAAAAATCGAAAATTCAATTTTTTTCAGAAGAACGAAAAATCAATTATTTTTCAGAAAAACGAAAAAAACTATTTTAAAATACGTAAATTACTATTTTTATGAATTTTTTTAAAAAATAAAATATTTTTAATTATCTTTTGGATGGATGGATATCAATCCATTAGAATTTTTTTTTTTTTTGAATAAGGCAGATATATATATATATATATAACAAAATAAACGATAGAAATTTGTTAATGGATGGATTGGATAGATTTTATTCCTTAATGGATGGATTGGATTGGATTTTTATTTAGAGAGTTTAATGGATTGTAATGGATTAATGGATTGGTTTGATCCATCCATTAAGGATCTAATCCATATCCATCCAATCCATCCATTTTGCCACCCCTAGTTTTAAGCGATGGTTTGTGACCGTGACTTGAATCGTAGTATCAAGGATTTTGAAGTCTTTGTGATCGTAATTGAAGCTGCACTTGTCGTGTAATTGGCGCAGTAGTTTTCAGCAATATTAAAATATTGTGATGTGATTATTACTGCAACTCCAATTTCAAACATTCCGGGAAATTAGGGGTGAGAATAGGCCAGGCCGACTAACAAGAGCTTACGGCCTAGCCTACGTAGGCCTAGGCCAGACTAGACTTTTTATATAAGTAAAAAAGACATATGTTTTTTTTAAGCCTATTTAACTAAAAAGACTATGCCACATGCTATATAAAAAGTCTTTTAAGCCTATAAGGTCGGCCTATTTAAATAAATATGAATAATTTTATAATTATTATTTTGTACATTGAATTGAAATATAAAAATAAATTTTAGTTATCCTAAAGAAATTATGAAAATAGGATGAAAAAAATCTTATGAACAATGTCATAAGTTGCTTACATAAACTCTCTCAAACAAATAGAATCACAAAATTTATGCTACTAGATAAACTCAAATAATTCAATGGAAACAAACATTAAATCTCACTGATCTTTTAATTTGTTAGTCTATATAAAGTTGAGTCGAATGACTTATTTACAATTGTTCAAATGAAATAAGCTTTTAAGTAGGCTTATAGGCCAATCAAGCCTTCAAAAAGGTCAGACTCGGGCCAAAAAAATAAGCTTACGATAGGCTACAGGTCAGACTTAGGCTTTGAATTTTTTAGCAGGTCAGGCTCAAGCTTGACAAAGCCTAGCTCGGCCCAGCCTATTCCCACCCCTACGTGAAACTATGTAGTTTAAATGATCATATGATTTATATGTTAGAATTTTGGGTCAGAAATGTAATATTACTGTGTTATGACCATTATTTAATTGGTCAAAACTCTAGCGATCTAATGATATTAAGTTTGTTTATGGCTCAAGGCATATATGTCATAAAATATTATCGTGTAGCGACATCATAAGTCAATATCTAAGTTGATGAGTAGTCAAATTAAAATATTAAACATACAGAATATTAAACATACAAAACCCTACGGTTATTTATATGGATTATGGTCTCCATTTGTAGAACGATTGACAAAACACAATTTATCTATATTCTCTTTTCTTCCTCGTCAAAAGAGATTCAAGAAACTCTAAGGAACTCTACAAATCAGAAGATCACATATCCGCAACCATTATTGGTTTCAATGACAAACTCAAGTACGGTTCCGCACTCATTCTCTAATTGAATTCTTGATTCATAGAGATTAGTTTAGAGTTTTGTTCTTGATTTGTATATGGATAAAAATTATTAAGCTATCAAAGCGATCTAACAAGTAGTATCAGACTCACCCATATCTGATTCAATTAGAATTTGGAATTTATGATATTAGGGCTCTAAAATTGTGATCCCTTGTAATCTTCTTTTTGTGCATTGTTTGTATTTTATGATGTTAATCTTGATTTTGGTTTGTGTTTCATCGTTTTTCGTTTGGATGCTGAACAATTTCAATAAAATTTGGGAAAATTATGGATTTGTCGTTGCTCTGCAAAAAATGGCAGTCTGTGCGACCATCGTGCTCCCCAGCCTTAATGACGGGCAAGACCTTGATGACGATCGTCAGCGAAGGCTGGCGAGTACCCGTTCCTGCCGACAAACCTTAGCGATGACTGACAGGTTCGTCCCTACAGACGACGACTGTCATCGTCGGATGATGAATAATCTTTTTGCTCAAACCATACTAGCTAAGGTATCTAGAGATTGAGTACAATTCAGTTGGCTATCCCTTCTCTTTATCTAATGTAAATTTGCAACAGGAACTTCTATGATGATCAACTTTTTTGTTCATATTTTCTGGTGACTTGTTTTCATTTTGCTTTTCACATTATCACTGGTAAGGTATCAAATCATTAACGGAAAGAAACAACCGCATCAAACTTGTTTATTAAGTAAAGAAACGAAACTCGTATCAAAAAAAGGGAGGAAGTATTCATAAAGACTAGCTAATACTCTTGATTTTATCGAAGTACAAAGGAGAAATAATAAAAACTTGAAAAGTTTTGCAACTCCTAAATCACATGTTGTTGTTGAAGTAGTTGTGCACATCCTCGATGGTATTCTGAAATTTAACTTCTTCATGACAACATGCTACAAAATAAAAGACGATTAGAAGGAAATAACATTAAATTAAAATGTGAATGGAATAAAATTTTATCGGATGGGTTACATCTTATTAAGTAGTCTTTAAGGTCCTTAACTCGGTTGTTTGCTTCTCTAATCAAGTTCTTCCTCCAGGCTTGTATCAGTGTATCTAATTATTTTAAAATCAAACTTGGTCTTGTGCATGTAATTAGTCGGATTTCTCCCCTTGAGACCACATATGATTCAACCACATGTTCGTTTATTCTTTCTCAATATTATTCTAGGTTTCTCTTTTTTTGAACTAGACAAAGGACTCCAAAATCGATCTGGTGGTCTCAATTGTTTTCTTAAGAGAGTAAGCGTTAATTGTGGCTTTAACTATGGGGGGCCTCTTTCACTTCAAGGATCTTTGTTATATAAGATTTTGTTGTCACTAAGACACTTGATTCAGGATTACTCATGGTCTCGCTTTTTATATGACATACACATGCTCCTTAACATCTTTATCTTGTTCTTGCTCAATCGTGTCAATAAAATTCACCATAATATATCCAATAGGCAACAAAGGTGACTCAGTTGGAGACATTTTCTCAACTAAATCTTTAACTACATTAACTCTATAGCATTGAGGGTTCTCTTTATCTTTATTAAATCTCAATATTAACTCACTCAATTGTACATTAGTGAGAGCTCTATTTGTTTCTAAGAAAGGTCTTCAGAGTAGTAATGGTATTTTAGAGTCTTTTGGCATATCAAGAATCACAAAATCTGCTGGAAATAAAAAATCAACCACTCTTACCAATACATCTTCAAGAACTCCATATGGATAAGTGATAGAACGATCAGTTAATGTTAGTCATATGAGTTGGCTTTGGTTCACCACAGTTTAACTTTCTCATCATGGATAGCGGCATCAGATTATTGCTAACTCATAAATCACAAAAATCATGACAAGTAGTTAGTGAACAAATAGAATAGGGAATAGTAAATCTACCGGGATTAATGACTTTAGGTGGAAGCTTCCGTTGAATTATTGCGCTACACTCTTCTGCCAAATTGATATTCTCGTCATACTTCAATTTACACTTTCCTGATAAGAGCTCCTTCGTGAATTTAGCATAAACTGGCATCTATTCGAGGGCTTCACATGATAGAATGTTAACCTGTATTTATTTTAGCATCTCCATAAATTTTTTGAATTGACCCTCTTCCATTTTCTTCTTTGGTTTATTTTTCAAGAATGGGTAAGGTAGTTTAATGTAGTCCGATAGCTCTAGGTTAGGTTCATTCAAAATTTGTTTCTTAGCCCTTCTGAAGGGTGAGTTTCTATCTATAAATTGATCAATATACCCTCTAACTTCATCTTCACCTATTTTCTCACTCTTTTCTTCCGCTGAATTTTTTTCAACCTCTTTTTTAACTATTACCTCTTTTGCACTTTTTTTCTCACCCTCACTAAGTTATTTTCTCTCATTAATAACTCTTTGGATTGAATTTATTACTCCATTTCTCAACATTATAGATTTCAACTCTCATTTTTTGGGTTGCCGATCGTATTTCCAACAAATCCCCCTCTTGAACTAGCATTTACTGCCACTTATCGAGACTATTGGTCAATTTGCATTTATAAATTTTTTATTGATGCTTTGGTCTTTTTTTCTCATGGTATCTTGACTCTTCGCCATCTCCCGTAGGGTTTTAAACATTTCTTCCTTAATTTTTCCAACTTGTTCAAAACTTGTCTGAGTAGCTTTCATGAAGTTCGTAAAAGCTTCTCAAGTTGAGATGGTTAAATTTGTTGTGGTGCTTGAGAAACTTAAGAGGCTTAAGGAGTTACTTGGTTGTTACTCCCCTTGAAGTTCGATTGATCATTCTAACCTACATTAGAAGTATTAGAATAAGGGTTACCTCTGAAAATTTCCAGCATAATATGCCTCTTCTATATATCTCTCTAGAACACAGTTTCCATTAGCATGCTCTTGGCAACAAAAATCACACCGTAGTGTCTGAACCTGACTAACATTGGCCGAAACAATAACGGTTGCAGCTAATTGTTTCTAAATAACCCCAAGTTGGGATAATATTGTTGCATTCGAATCTACTTCAAGTACACACTTTGGTTTGACTACTCTGTCACTTGTTGAGCAATATTCATTCTCGCGTATTCTTTCGATCAATTCTTTTACCTCGTCTTCATTCTTAGTCTTTATGGTACCTCCAGAGGCATCCAAAAGCATTCTTACTTGAGCTTTTAGACTTCTAGTGAAATGTTTCATCTATTCCATACCACTCATGTTGTGATTTGGACATCTTCTGAGTAATAGTTCTAACCTCTCAAATGCATCAAACAATGACTCAAAATCACTTTGTTCGATATTTGAGAATTATGCTCTTCTCTCTTTAAACTGAGCGTGCATGAAAAACCTCTCTAGAAACCTATCTTCTAATTAAGTCCAATTAAGTTTGAATGGTTCTACTTGGTAAACAATATAGTCAATTTGTTGCCCTACATTTCAAGAAAACTGAAATAACTTCAGCTTGATCTGACTCTCAGTTACTCCATACGGTTTGCAAAGAGAATATGTTTCATAGAATCGATCAAGATGTCCCAAGGATTTGTAAGAGCACTTCCATCGAACTGGTTATCTCTCAAACTTGCAAGAACAACATTTTAATGTTAAAATTAACATAATTAGTCGGTTGAAACTCAATAGATATTCGTCCAATGTCAGTTCTCCTAAAATAGCTTGGTGGGTTGGCTTTGACTCTTTCTTTTTGTATTTTTCTTTGCTAGTCGTGTTAACCAGACTTCTTTTCAAGTTGCTCTCTACCTTTAACTTCCGTAAGCAACAAGAAATAAATCCTATAAAAATAATTAAGATACATTATTCATATAATTTTACATTTTTAAAATTCTTAAGATAGGGGAATGCATAGGATTATATATATATATATATATATATATATATATATATATATATATATATATATATATATATATATATATATATATATATATGAGTAAAAATTAAATAAAATTAAGAAAAATAAATGACACATGATTTTGAGTGTATATAATTATTTTGGGCGTATATAAATGACAAATGATTTTGGGAGTATTATATTATATAATTGTTATTATAAACTCAACATTTAGTTTATTACAAAACAAAAAAAAAAGCCGCGTAAATAGGATCAATTTAATACTATACTCAGACATTTTCTGTTCCAATAGAATCAATCAACCTTTTCTAAATCCAAAATCAAAAAGTCCTTTACCATTTAGAATTCCAAAAGCAAAGAAATATGCCTCGTGGAACGCTTGAAGTTGTTTTGATCAGTGCCAAAGGCCTTGATGACAATGATTTTCTCAGTAAGTTATACCAGATTTCAAATTTTGATATTCCAATGTCAATCACATTTTTCATTGAAATTTCTGCATAAAAACATGACTTAAAATCTAGATATTAGTTGTTCATAAAGCTTGTTAATTGAATCTATTTTTGTTATAATAATAATAATAATAATATAATGTTGAATTACCAATTTAATCAGAACCTCACACTGATACGGTGTAATCGGTAATAATTTGAAAAAATAATAAATTAAACGTAATCCCTAGTGTTTGTGCATGCGTCTGACACGAACATGTCTTCTTTTAGAGCTGTCGGTGCTACATAAACTCACATTGATCTTTGTTCTCAAATTGCAGCTAGCGTAGATCCTTACGTGATCCTTACTTACAGAGCACAGGAGCACAAGAGTAATGTGCAAGAAGGTAAAATTCTGAAAAATATTACTAGTATTGTATAATTTTCTCTTAAATAGTGGCTTGATTATTGTGTTATGAAAATATTAGGTGCTGGATCCAACCCTCAATGGAATGAAACCTTTCTTTTCACTGTTTCTGATGCTGCTTCTGAGCTCAATCTAAAGATAATGGAAAAGGACAACTATAGTGATGATAATATTGGAGAAGCAAAGTGAGTTAAATTCTTCTTTAACTTGCAAATTCGGCTTTAGAAAGGGGCAATTTGCAATTTTGGCAAACTAAATATGCATTCATTTCTGTGTAGAATTTCTTTGGATGCGGTGCTTGAAGAGGGTAGTGTTCCAGAGAGTGTTTACAAACTTGTAAAGGAAGATGAATATTGTGGTGAGATTAAGGTGGCTCTCACTTTTAAACCCGAGGTAATAATAATAATAATAATAATAATGATATAGAATCTGTTTTTTCTATTACTTTTATTCGTGTTTTGTGCCTATTTTTTAGTCGATATTCAAATGTACGATGAATTATTGGTTGCAGAGAAATGAAGAACAGGGTTACAACAAGGAAGAGGAGAGTGGTGGATGGAAAGAATCATCAAGAGATTTTTGAAGTGAATCAAGAATTTAATCATTGTGTTTTCTGGTGTGATGATCTGATTGATAGTGTTCTGCTTTGATTTTCTTTTCTTTTTTATGTAAACTATATTATGCTGAATAAATGATGGCATGTAAGCCATGGATATAGAATAAGTTATGTGTAAACAGAATATTAATAACAACAAACAACAACTAATGCATGATTAATTAGTCGCTATGTGTTTTACTTCTTAGAGACACTAGCATCTTGCTCGGGCTCATAGAAACTATGCAGCTTAAATGCTCCTTTTTATTAAACTCCTAATTGATTAGCTTATGTATAGTCCTATGGTTTATCTACTCTTCTATGTTCATATGGGATATTAGATTTATGGACGTATCACACTCATAATACTTGGTATATGAACCATTTATATTCCGTGTAGGCAAATCTTAAATACTTTTTGCTAAAGAAAAACATATGGGATATTGTGGGAAAAACATGGATAGGGTTTATATTTAATGTAGGCACATTCCAAGTACTTGGATGGACAAATTTGAATAGACCTCTTACATTCAATTTAGAAAAATCCTGAGTACCAAATAAAGTAAGATGTTTAAGACTAATAATTAATGTATTTTATATGTTGATAATTGTATTGATTAGTGTATGATTTATGTAATGATAGTTAGAGAAAGGATAAAGTCACAAGCCCTTGATTCATGCACGACTATTACTCCGTGTGATTCTATCATTACTATTATAATAACACTTTAATAGTCTTTAATAGAATTATTCTATTTTGAATCAATGTAATTATTGTCTGCACAATTGTAGGATCAAGTTGATTCATTCTTATGTATATTTAAAGGTTGTATGAGAATGTATACTACACACGATTCTTGATCATTTCTAACTTGGCATCAGAGCACTTAAGCTTGAAGGCTCTCGATCCAATTCAACCATGTCATCCGTTGCAGATACAAAACACAAAATGACCTTCCTTCAACTGTTTCTGTCAAGCTGGACAGAGATGATTATCCCTTATGAAAGTCATTGGTTCTGCCAGTTATCAGAGGTTGTAGGCTCGACTGCTACATGTTGGGAACCAAAGAATGCCTTGAAAAATTCATCAACAACACAGACAAAGGCAGCAAGCAGACAAATCCAGAATTTGGCAAGCACAAGATCAGAAACTGTTAGGATGGCTGCTAAACTCCATGACAGTAGACATTGCCACACAACTGCTTCAAAGTGAAACATCCAAGCAATTATGGGATGGAGCACAAAGCCTTGCTGGTGCACACACAAAGTCTCGCATCATGTACAAATCTGAATTTCACGGCACTCGGAAAGGAGAGCTTAAGATGGAAGAATATCTTGTAAAAATGAAGAGTCTTGCTGACAAACTGAAGCTTGGAGGTGCACCTATGTCAAACTCTGATTTGATGATTCAAACACTCAATGGCTTGGACTCTGACTACAACCCAGTAGTTGTCAAACTATCTGATCAGATCAACCTCAGTTGGGTTGATCTACAGGCACAACTCCTAACGTTTAAAAGCAGGTTGGAGCAATTGAACAACCTTACCACTCTCACATTGGATGTATCTGTTAACTTTGCAAATAAGACTGATTTTAGAGGCAACAAGTTCCTCACACGTGGAAATTGGAGAGGATCAAAGTTCAGAGGCATGAGAGGCGGCAGAGGAAGAGGAAGAACATCCAAACCAATATGCCAAGTATGCACCAAAGTTGGTCACACTGCTGTACAATGTTACTATCGTTTTGACAAATCCTACTCAGGCACTAACCAATCAGCAGAAGGAACAAATAGTAGTGCATTCATAGCTTTACCCTACAATGGACAAGATTATGAATGGTACTTTGACAGTGGTGCCAGCAATCATGTGACTCACCAAACTGACAAGCTTCAAGATCTCACTGAGCACAAAGGTAAGAATTCCCTACTGCTTGGTAATGGTGACAAGTTAAAAATTGTTGCTTCAGGTTCAACCAAACTTGAAAACCTAAACCTGCATGATGTCTTATATGTACCTAAAATTACTAAAAATTTAGTGAGTGTGTCTAAGCTAACTGCTAACAACTACACTATTGTTGAATTTGATGCTGACTGTTGCTTTGTGAAGGACAAACAGACAGGGAAGGCTCTTCTAAAAGGGAGACTTAAAGAAGGTATATATCAAGTGTCAAATGCCAGCCCCCAATCAAATAAAGACTCATGTACCTACATGTCTATCAAAGAGAGTTGGCACAGGAAGCTTGGGCACCCTAACAATAAAGTCCTAGATAGTGTGTTGAAACATTGTAATGTGAAGACCTCATATAGTGACCAATTTAAATTCTATGAGGCTTGTTAATTCGGGAAGCTACACATGCTACCCTTTAAGTCATATTTTTGTCATGCTCAGGAACCCCTAGAGTTAATTCACGCTGATGTATGGGGTCCTGTACCAATAATATCAAATTCAGGTTTTAAATATTATGTCCAGTTTATTGATGACTTTAGTAGATTCACATGGATTTATCCATTTAAACAAAAGTCTGAAACCATACATGCATTTATCCAATTCAAAAACATGGTAGAAAATCAATTTGACAAAAGAATAAAAGTTGTTCAATGTGATGGTGATGGTGAATTTAAACATGTCCAAAGAGTCTCATTAGAAGCAGGCATTCAATTTAGAATGTCATGCCTCTATACCTCTCAGCAAAATGATAGAGCTGAGAGAAAGCACATACATATTGCTGAACTAGGTCTAACCATGTTGGCTCAAGCCAAAATGCCTTTAAATTATTGGTGGGAAGCTTTCGCCACAGCTGCTTATCTTATAAATAGGCTGCCTTCATCCATTAACCAAAATGCTTGTCCTTATGTTCTGATCAACAAAAAGGAACCCGACTACAGCGTCCTCAAACCGTTTGGATGCGCATGTTATCCTTGCCTAAAACCTTACAACAAACATAAACTTCAATTCCATACAACCAGGTGTGTATTCTTGGGATATAGCAACTCACACAAAGGATACAAGTGCATCAACTCACATGGAAGAATCTTTGTCTCAAGACATGTAGTGTTCAGTGAGGAACACTTTCCCTTTCATGATGGATTTCTTAACACAAGAAATCCATTAAAAACACTAACTCAAGTTATATCTACTTTATTTCCTCTTGATTCTGCAGGTGACACAAATAGAAACATGGAAAATCCAGCAAATGACACAACCACTCATGAAGAGCAAGCCTCGAATTCCTCAAGCACCAGCCACCCAAGCATAGATCAACAAGATTCAAGTGATGCAATCATTGACATAGGTGAAAACACTACAACCCAAGAAGAGGAATATAATAGTGATGCAATTGACACAATGGAAAGAAGTAGACAAATCGAAGCTAAAACTAGAATGGGCAGTCTGAATAACAACACCAACACACATTGGATGCGCACCAGAAGCAAAGATGGGATTCACAAGCCAAAACAACCATATATAGGGCTGGCAGAAGCACAAACAGAAGACAAAGAAACAGAAAATGTCAGAGAAGCTCTCAGAAGACCCCAATGGAAAGAAGTAATGGACACAGAACTTAATGCTCTAATGTCCCATCAAACATGGACATTAGTGCCATATGAAGGTCAAGAGAACATCATTGATTCAAAATGGGTGTTAAAAACAAAGTATAAAGCCAATGGCTCAATAGAGAGGAGGAAAGCAAGATTGGTTGCCAAGGGATTCCAACAAACAGTCGGCCTTGACTATGAAGAAATATTTAGCCCTGTTGTCAAATCCATCACAGTGAGGATAATTCTTTCTATTGTCGTACACTTTAATTGGGACAAACGACAACTAGATATAAACAATGCATTTCTTAATGGCTACCTCAAGGAAACTGTTTTTATGCATCAACCAGAAGGGTATGTAGACTCGACCAAGCCTGATCACATATGCAAGTTATCCAAAGCAATCTATGGCCTGAAGCAGGCTCCTAGGACCTAGTTTGACAACTTGAAAAAGGCTCTAGTGGACTGGGGTTTTCAAAACACCAAAAGTGACTCATCTCTCTTCATGCATAAAGACACAAATCACATCACATTCCTCCTAATCTATGTAGATGACATAATTGTGACAGAAAACAACACCGTGTTTTTAGAGTCTTTCATCAAACAACTAAACATTGTGTTCTCACTAAAGGACCTTGGTCATCTACACTACTTTCTAGGTATTGAAGTTCAAAGAGATGCAAATGGAAGTATCTAAGACAATCAAAATACACAGGTGATCTACTCAATAAATTCAAAATGGAGAAAGCATCAACTTGTCCAACACATATGATAACAGGAAGACAATTCACCAATTGAGGAGAACCAATGGCATAACCAACCATGTATAGACAAGCCATAGGTGCACTACAATACTTAACAGACACAAGGCCTGACATTGCTTTTGCAGTCAACAAACTAAGCCAATACATGAGCACTCCTAGCACTGATAATTGGCAATGAGTAAAGAGGATACTAAGGTATCTCCAAGGAACAATCAACTTCTACTTGCACATCAAACCATCCACTGATTTAGATATAGCAGGTTTCTCAGATTCCGACTGGGCCACAAGCGTTGATGACAGGAAATCCATGGCTGGGCAATATGTATTCCTAGGAGAATCACAATCATTGATCTCTTGGTCTTCAAGAAAACAAAAGGTTGTGTCTCGATCCAGCATGGAGTCTGAATATCGAGCTCTAGTTGACCTTGCAGCAGAGGTAGCTTGGGTTAGGTCCATTCTAAATGAGCAAAAATTATCATTACCTAGAAAGTCAATCCTATGGTGTGATAACTTGAGTGCCAAGGCACTAGCTTCTAATCCAGTTATGCATGCGAGATCAAAATACATTGAAATTGATGTTCATTACATTCGTGATCAAGTTTTACAAAATGAAAATCACTGTGGCATATGTACCCTCAACTGATCAGATAGCAGATTTTTTAACCAAGCCACTCACCCACACAAGGTTCAACATGTTAAGAGACAAACTTGGGGTGACTCTTGCACCATCAGTTTGAAGGGGGGAGTTAGAGAAAGGATAAAGTCACAATCCCTTGATTCATGCACGACCATTACTCCCTGTGATTCTATCATTACTATTATAATAACATTTTAATAGTCTTTAATAGAATTATTCTATTTTGAATCAATGTAAGTATTGTCTACACAATTGTAGGATCAAGTTGATTCATTCTTATGTATATTTAAAGGTTGTATGTGAATGTATACTATACACGATTCTTGATCATTTCTAACTATGATGTTCAACTGATGTAAGACCCGTAATCGGGTGGTTAGGCATTTGTTAGTTTTAGATAAAAAAACTCGCTCAGATTATTATATCATCACATATAGTTTACTAATTTAGGGATAATCAAGGATCGAAGGTGGACAAGCAATAATGACTCTACATTCATTTACTTTTGTTGTATGTGTAAGTCGAATTAGGTTTAAGTTCAAACCCAAGAAAATGTATTGCAAAGTCAAGAAAACTTAATTCAAACTCCTATAACATCAATCTAACTATATTCTCTCTAAGCTTAATCAATTTCCAACCTCTATACACAATATTTTCTATAATTGTTTCAGCAATATTAGTATTCACATTCTTATCAAATGTCATATCATTCCTATAAATCCATATTTCATATATAGCTTATGCTACTGCTAGCTTCATGAGAATAGTTTTCCACCATTTTCTTTTGGTGTAGCCCATAACCCAATTTATTTCACCAAACCACGCTTCAGGATCGTGATTCACCTCCAACCAGCTGAAAATGTCCTTCCAGATAGCTTTGGATACCCTGCAATCAAAGAATAAATGGCTGATTGAATTATCTTCAGTTAGACACAGGCTACACCTGCTTTCATGAATCATCCCAAACCACTTGAGTCTATCCTTAATAGCCAATTTTCCATGACAAACAAACCAGAGGGTCAACAATGCTCTAGACCTAGCATTGTTACCCTTTAATAGATATCTCAAAGGCACTCTATGGTTATCATCAATCATCACAGCATAATTTTCCTTCATGGAGAATTTACTCTTACTCAACATATTATCCCATGTTTGTTGGAAATGCCCTACATGCTCTCTCTGACTCGAGATATTCTTGACCACACAAGAGCTTTTATTCTCAACTTCAACATCCATCACATTCCGCCCTTTCATATAATACATGTGAACTCATTTGACCCAAAGGTTATTAGACTTTCTATAGAGGTCCCCCAGACATTTCATCATGGTCACATGATTCCAAATAGCCAGATTAATGACACTAAGCCCTCCTTGTCTAGAAGGGCTGCAGACTGTCCTCCAAGCCACAAGACTTTTTCTACTAACTTCAGGACTACATGTCCAAATAAAAGATCTGCACACTACATCAATTTTCTTGATAAAAAATTTAGGAATAGGAAGCATTGTATCTAGTATTGGGCATGGCAAAGGAGATACTTTTAACAAGTTGGATTCTTCCAGCATAGCTCAAAAGTCATGAGGTCCATTGACGAATTCTTCCCACAATTCTATCATTGAGAGAAAGATAATGATTGATAGTAATTCTCTTACTTGTTAGAGGTACCCCAAGATATTTTACTGGTTGCTGCTCCTCTTCAAAAGATGGTATAGGTAAAACAAGATAAAATACTAGTATGGATATTTTAACTATGTATTTAGTAGGTATAGATAAAAAGAACCAAGAAAGCACGCAAACAACACTCAGAGAACTCACCAAGCTAGAAAACCACCTACCAAGAAGATATGTTTGTTAAGTACTTTCTAGTACTAATTCGATTTAGGGGTCAGTTTTGGCATCAAGTGATTCCAGCCCCCTCTCAATCGCAGTTGCGAGGATCAAACCATGATTCATCCTACCACGTCCAGTGTCAATCACCACTGGATCAACTAATGATTGGTGCTAAAGACCCTCTTTTAATAATAATAAAATTATGAAAAGAAAAAATGACAAATGATTTAGAGCGTATATGTTATATATTGTTATAATAATAAGCAAATATTATTACTATTTAAAATATATTGTGAATAGTGAATATCTTTTATCTACAAAATTGTCAACTTAGCATAGTAACTTGAACTATTACATCTACCATCACAATGCTATAAATAGCATACTATGGGTACATATACGAATGCAACAATTATCTAAGTGAAATAAATTACTCACACACTCTCTTCTACATCTCTATATTTATAGTTTGATCCTAATATTCGGTTTTTCTTAACACGTTATCAGCACAAACGTTTCTATTATAAGTGTTTACTTAACTAGGTATATATTCTATACTTATCTCTTTAATCTTTTTATAATTTTTATTTGCCCAGGTTATAGAAAACTGGCAACCAGTCAAGTGATTTATAACTAGAGTGGCTATTATCGTTATTACTTTACTCCTTGTTATAGAAAATTGGCAACTTGTCAAGTGCTCTATAATAAGTCTGGTTTTTTTTATTATAAATTTTGTGTGGAGGTATAAAACCCCATATGCAATTACCAACATTTATATTTATGCAATTACTAACTTTTATATTTAGTGGAGGTTTAAAAACCATCATATGTTGTTACTAACTTTTATATTTTAGTGGAGGTTTATAACCCCATTTGCAGTTACTAACTTTTATATTTAATGTGTGTCAAAAAAAAACTTTTATATTTAATGGAAGTCTGAGACTCCTAATGCAAATACTAACTTTTATATTTTAGTCGAGGTCTATAACCTCATATGCAGATATTAACTTTTATATTCAATGGAAGTTTGAGACTCCATATGCAAATATTCTTTTATATTCAGTGGAGATCTAAAACCCCATACGCATATACTAATTTTTATCATATATGTTCATTTACCTTATATGTTATAGATTATAATTATCTCTAACACTTATAACTACTAGATGATATTTAACACACTTAATATTTGGCTAGATATTTTTTATCACACTTAACTTTTTTTCTTTTTCATTTTCCTTTTCCCCAACGGTAATATAACGGTCATTTTTTCAAAATTACCTCTATAAATACTTCTACTTCTTTCATAAATTTCACAACATTCTCAAAATATCTACCTATATTTTTCTTTAAATGGATAAATTTCTTATTTTGTTCATCACTCTACTTGTAATTATGTTGTTTGTTGTCGGTATTATCAAGTGTGAAGAATTAGGTAATGATTTTGTAGCTTTAATGATAATTATCGTTTTATCATTACTAATCTTAGCTTGGTTTGTTAGTAAAGGTTTTTGAATAGTATGTAGTCATGAATTTTGTAATTGAATAAATTGATATTTCTTTTAGTTTTTAAATATTGATTATGTTCATTTGAATTATAGATATAATCATGTCAAATCTTAAGCATCAATTCAAAATTTTAAGCATAACTCGGGACAACTTCATAACATAGAACAACAATTTAATATAGTGCCTTACATGTGAGGAACTTAACAAAATCATTGAAGGAGACAATTCTATAAAATCGACAGATGACCCAGATGAAATGGAAAAGAGAAAGTCAAAAGTAAACAGAATAATCAAGCATCATCTTGATGATGGATTTTGCAAACATAATATTCAAATGCTAAAGATCCCAAGATTTTTTAGGACAAACTTAAAGCAAGATTTGGACATCAGAAGAAAGTCTTGTTACCCTCATTAATGGATCAGTGAAACAATTTAAGGTTCCAAGATTATAAAACTGTCATTGCATATAATTCTGCTATGCACCAGATTATATATCACAACTAGAATTTTGTGGCAAAATTATAACTGAAAAAGAAAAGTTGGAAAAACTTTTTCGACTTTCCATGCATCCCATGTATTATTGCAACAACAATATAGAATGAGAGAATAAACTGAGTATTCTGATTTAATTGCATCCCTTCTAGTGGCAGAACAAAATAACGAGCTCCTTATAAATAAAACCACCAGGCACGACTCACAGGAACAATGCTATATCCTGAAACTAATGCCACGACCTTTAATCATGGGCGTGGTAGCTTTAATCGTCTTAAGATACGTGGTGGTCATGTTCGTTTTGATGGTAATAATGGTCATGCTCATTTTGATGGTCACAATCAAGGAGGATATCATGGTCGAAACCTTTTCCACGGTCGAAACGATTTTCGTGCTATGAGGTCATGTGAATAATTATAGATCCCCCAGATATGACCAAAATAATTGGAATCACAAAGGAAAGGGTAAGTATATCCAAGAAGGTCCCTCAAAAAATTATGAGGATATATGATACATATGCAGAAAGAAAGGCCACTGGCCTAAGGTGTGTAGAACACCAGAACATTTATGTAAAAGACAAATGGCATATGTTGAAGAAAAGGAAAAAGAAGTGAATTTTAATGAGATTGAACCCAGAAATGATAATACCTATTTTGAGACTGTTGATTTTGTTGGAGGTGAAACAGATTAAGTAACTATTTTTAAAAATATGTATTTGAGTAATGTTTGGTGTGCTTGTTTTCTATTTGAAATATGTATCAACTTAAACTTTTGTATGTTGTTAAGGAGTATCTTATGTTTTCATGAAATAATAATGTTAAATATGTTGTTAATTTACTCTATTTAATCGTATTTCTACTTTAAGAAGGTTAGACATGGAACATGTCAAAGACATTTGTATTCCGGACAGTGGAACTACACACGCAATCCTCAAAAGTAAGAAATATTTTACTGAAATAAATCCCACTAAAGGTATAATAAATACAATCTCAGGTCCTACAGATTTGATTGAAGGAACAGGTAATGTTATGTTCATATTATCAAATGAGACAAAATTTATCATTAATAATGTTTTATACTCTCCAAAATCAAAGAGAAATTTGTTAAGTTTTAATGACATATATCGTCAAGGATATCATACTGAAACTACAACTGAAGGTAATATGAAATACATTAATATTACTTCTAATATTTTGGGAAAGAAGAAAATTTTAGAAAAACTACCAAAATTTCCTTCTGGATTACATTACACATAAATACATGAAATTGAATGCAACTTAGTAGTAAAAGAAGATCCCAAAATTGTGACTTTATGGTATGACCGTTTAGGTCACCCTGGTTCAACAATGATGCAAAAAATAGTTAAAAGTACACGTGGTCATCCATTGAAAAGTTTATATCTTACAAAAGAAGATAGCCATGTGAAGCTTGCTCTCTTGGCAAACTAATAACAAAGCATTCACAGGGCAAGATTCAGACATAATCACCTGCATTTCTTGAAATAATTCAAGGAGACATATATGGACCTATCCATCCACCGTCAGGACCATTCAGGTATTTTGTGGTATTGATTGATGCATCTAGTAGATGGTCATATTATGCATATTGTCAAGTCGTGATATGGCATTTGCAAAATTGTTTGCACAAATAATTAAACTTAGAGCTCAATTTCCTGATTATACTATAAAGAAAATTATACTTGACAATGTCGGTGAATTTACATCTGAATCATTTAATAATTATTGCATGTCAATTGGTATTACTTTTGAACATTCTGTTTCTCATGTACATACACAAAATAGTTTAGTTGAGTCATTAATCAAACGTCTTCAATATATTTCTAGACCATTAATAATGATAACTAAACTACCAGTTACTGTTTGGGGTCATGCAATTTTACATGCTGCAGCACTTATCCGTTTAAGGCCAAGTGCCGGTCATAAACATACCCCTTATCAACTTGCAATTGGTAAGGAACCAAATATTTCTCATTTAAAGATATTTGGTTGTGCATATATGTCCCAATATCACCACCATAAAGAAAAAAGATGGGATCTCAAAGGAGGTAAGGTATATATGTGGGGTATGAATCACCATCTATTATTAGATATCTTGAACCTTTAATAGTTGATGTTTTTCAGGCAAGATTAGGTGATTGTCATTTTGACGGAATAATATTTCCAACTCTAGGGAGAGAATAAAAAACTAGAAAATGACATAACATGGTATGTACCTCATTTATTACATTTGGACCCATATAACAGATCGTGGGAAGAAAATGTAAAGAAAATAGTCCACTTACAAGATTTAGAAAATCAATTGCCAAATTCATTTACTGATTTGAAAATAGTAACAAAGTCACATGTACCAACTATAAATGTCCCAGCTAGGATTGAGATTTCAAATCAAAATAATGTAGCAAATACATCTAGGGCACACTTAAAGTGTGGCCGATCTATGGGATCCAAAGACAAAAATCCCCGAAAAAGAAAGGGAATAGAAAAAGGTGAATTTAATTGAAAATGATCTTGAAAAGACACTAGATAATGATAAATTCACAATTGAAAAGCGTGCTCTCGAAAAAGCATAAGATGATGAAAATGAGACCATTGATAACGAAACTTAAAATAAGAATGATCTTGAGATTTCAATTAATTATGGTGATACAGGAATTTTGGGGAACCGAAAAGGTATGAATATAGATGAAATATTTTCATTCTCCATTGCATGTGAAATTATTAATGAAAATGATGATCCAGAGCCAAGAACTATAAGTGAATGTCAAAATAGATATGACTAGAAAAATTGGAAGGATACAATAGATACTTAGTTAAATTCCCTTAAAAATCGAAAAGTATTTGGCCCTATTTATACCAAAAGATGTGAAACCGGTCAGGTAAAAATTGGTTTTTGTAAGAAAACAAAATGAGAAAAATGAGGTTGTCAAATACAAAGTTTGTCTCGTTGCACAAGGTTTTTATCAAAGACCCGGAATTGATTATGAGGTAACATATTCTCCTGTTATGGATGTCATTACTTTTTGTTATTTAATTGGTTTATCAATATTTAACAATCTTGATATGTATCTTATGGATGTTGTGACTGCTTATTTATATGGATCACTTGATACTGATATATACATGAAAATCCCAGAAGGATTTAAAATACCTGAGACATCAAAACCTAGAGAAATGTATGCAATTAAGTTGCGGAGATCATTGTATGGGTTAAAATAATCTAGTCGAATGTGGTACAATAGACTAAGTGAATATTTACTTAAAGAAGGCTATGAGAATAATCCTATTTGTCCTTGTGTTTTTACAAGAAAAACAATATCCGGATTTGTAATAATTGTTGTTTATGTTGATGATTTAAATATCATTGAGACTAATAAAGAAATCAAATTGCAGCGAGAAATTATTTAAAGAAAGAATTTGAAAAGAAAGATCTGAGAAAAATCATATTCTGCCTTGGTTTACAAATTGAGTATACTAAAAATGGTATATTAGTACATCAATCAAATTATACATAAAGGGTATTGAAAAGGTTCAACATGAACAAGTCAAATCCTTGTAGTAGTCCAATGATGGGTAGAACACTTAATATTGAAAAGGATCCTTTTAGGCCTAAGGAAACTAATGAAGAGGATCTTGAATCAGAAGTGTCATACCTTAGTGTCATTGGGGCACTCATGTACCTTGCTAACTATACAACCCGATATAGCTTTTGTAGTGAATTTACTAATAAGATTCAGTTCATGCCCTACGAATAGACATCGGAAAGGAATAAAGCATATATTTCGATAGCTTCGAGGTACATCTGATATTGGTTTATTTTATTCTAACAATACAAAATCAGTTTTGCTTGGTTATGCGGATGTGGGATATTTGTCAGATCCACATAATGGTAAATCACAAACTGGATATACATTTACATATGGTAACACTGCAATATCATGGAGATTGCAAAAGCAAACACTTGTAGCAACTTCTTCAAATCATTTTGAAGTAATTGTCCTTCATGAAGCAAGCAAAGAGTGTAGATGATTACGATCGGTAACTCGACATATTCAAGGAGCGTCTGGTTTATCAATTGATAATAACCCAACAACTTTGTATGAAGACAATGTTGCACGTGTTACCTAGATGAAAGAAGGTTACATAAAAAGTGACAGAACCAAGCATATCCCTCCGAACTTTTTCTCATTCACACGAGAACTTGAAAGAAACAAAGAGGTTGATATTCAGTATATTCGTTCAAGTGATACTGTGGAAGATCTCTTTACAAAGGCACTTCCTACATCAGTTTTCAAGAAGCATGTACAAAATATTGGAATGTGTCACGTTTGAGATCTTTAAAGAAGAGTTATATGTGTTCTGTTGAGGGGAGCATAATATTGTACTATTTTTCCCTTATTAAGGTTTTTATCCCAATGAGTTTTTCCTAATAAGGTTTTTAACGAGGCAACTTATGTTCTCATAGGATTCTTCTCAACAAGACTTCAACGGAGCACCATGACAAATATTTCAAAAGGAGAAGTGTTATAATAATAAGCAATTATTATTATTATTATTATTACTATTTTAAAATATATTGTGAATAGTGAATATCTTGTATCTACAAAATTGTCAACTTAGCATAGTAACTTGAACTATTACATCTACAATCACAATGCTATAAATAGCATACTATGGGTTCATGTAAGAATGCAACAATTATTCAAGTGAAATAAATTACTCTCACACTATCTTCTACATCTCTATTTTTATAGTTTGATCCTAATATTCGGTTTTTCTTAATAATTGTTAGTATTATAAACTCAACATTTTATTTATTGCAAAACAAAACAAAACAAAGAAGTCGTGTAAAAAGGAAAAAGTTGGATCTAAATAGATCCCAAGTCAATTTAATACTATACTTGTTCAGACATTTCTGATACAATAGAATCAACCTTTACTTCAACTTTAAGAAGAAAAAAACCATTATCAAAAGTCCTTTACCATTTAGAATTCCAAAAGCAAAGAAAGATGCCTCGTGGAACTCTTGAAGTTATTTTGATCAGTGCCAAAGGCCTTGAAGACAATGATTTTCTCTGTAAGTAATAGCAGATTTGAAATTTTTAATGTTGCATATGTCAATGATCTCACCTAAAAACCATGGATCCAGAATATTGACTTTCAATTTTTGGTTCTCTAAATTGCAGCTAGCATAGATCCTTATGTGATCCTTACTTACAGAGCACAGGAGCGTAAGAGTAATGTGCAAGAAGGTAATATTCTGAAAAATCTTATTAGTATTGCATAATTTTCTCTCTAGTGACTTGATTATTGTGTTATGAAAATATTAGGTGCTGGATCCAACCCTCAATGGAATGAAACCTTTCTTTTCACTGTTTCTGATTCTACTACTGAGCTCAATCTAAAGATAATGGAAAAAGACAACTATAATAATGATGATAACATTGGAGAAGTATCGTGAGTTAAATTCTTCTCTAACTTGTAAATTTTGCATAAAATAGTTTTACACCGATCCGAGAACTCTAATATTGGCTGATAAACCTACTATGTGTAGAATTCCTTTGGATGCACTGTTTGAAGAGGGTAGTATTCCAGAGAGTGTTTACAAACTTGTGAAAGAAGAAGAATATTGTGGTGAGATTAAGGTGGCTCTCACTTTTACACCTGAGGTAATAATAATGCTATAGAATCTGTTTTTCTATTACTTTTCTTCATTCTATTGTGCCTATTTTTCTCCCTATTCAAATGTTCTATCAATTATTGGTTGCAGAGAAATGATGAAGAGGGTGGTTACAATGAAGAAGAGGAGACTGGTGGATGGAAAGAATCAGCTAGTGACTTTTGAAGTGAATCAAGGATTTGATTTACAGATTTCAAGGTCCAAAATTACTGTTATGAAAAAAATCTATTCAGTCCCTTCAAGAATTTTAATCATTGTGTTTTCTGGTGTGATGATATGATTGTGTTCTGTTTTAATTTTCAGCCAATTTGATATGTAAACTATATTATCCTTGTTTCAACATTGTATGCACTAAAATTTATTCAAAAGCAGCCTTACAATTTATTCCAGACCTTTGTAAAATTCGAAAACAGAAACAGTAAAATAAGAGTATACGAAATAAAGCTGCTGCCAAAAAGATGGTTTATCATAAGTAAACAGAATAATAACGACAAACAGTTCACAGCAAATGGACTATTTAATTAGTCGCTATTTCTTTTTTCTTGATTGCGGGACTTTACTCGCTCCATCAGTTGCCTAGTGAGTAGAGACACCGGCACCTTGCTCGGGTACATAATCCTTATCTTTCTCATCATCAGTACTTTCACCTGAGCTTGATGGTTTAGAACCATCATCTGAAAGAAACATATATTGAATCAATTGCCTTGTTTACTACAATTAAGCACAAAATGATAGAAGTGTACTACCAAGTTTTTCAAAAAAAAAATTGTGAAGCACGACCAGGGTCGTAGAATCATGGTTTTCAATGCATCTGCGGTCGTTATTGAAGCTGCATTGGTCGCAGTTTTTTGCAATATTAACAGATTGTGACGCGGCTGCGATTTCAAACCTTGAGTGAAACTATGCAGCTTAAATGTTCCTTTTAATTAAACTCCTAATTGTTTAGCCCATGTATAATCCTATGCTTCTATGATCATAGACAAACATTATCAATTTTAAAAGTTCTGTCAGAAACTTACTCTTGGCAGCAGCTAATGAATCTGAGTTTGATGGACGTGGTGGTCTACCACGAAGTGACAGGGCAGCTGATGTCTTCCTACGACCAATGGAAGTTTTTTTCTTCAGCGCTTCGTCTTCCCGTTTTCTAATAGCTTTACCACACTGCAAATAGAAATAAACATTAGATTGATGTTCCAGATTATCGTTGATAGCTTAGCTCAAAACCGAATATAAATAGAAGAAATTTTGAGGGAACTTAGAAACTTAAATGGAAATCAACTACTCAAACAATTAAATTAGTATCTAATCTAATAGACTAACAAAAAGTAAGGTAATTGTAGACTCCAACTGAAAAACTTAAACTCTGAATGAAAATGTATTTGCTATGAAGCTCAGACACCTCTAGGAGTAGGCGTGTCGCGGTCTCCGACACTTGTATGACACTCTACGACACGTGTCGGAAAATTCAGACAAGTGTCCCTCAAAAAAATGGTTTTTTCTTTGATTTGACACTCTTTGAATTGATATCCGACACTCATACGACACTGATAATGTAAAAAATATAGGACACCGACACCATTACATATATGAAAGTATTTGTGCTTGATAGAACATTATGGCGAAATTTGATCCGTGTAGCCGACCCCACCTAGTGGGATAAGGCTTAATTGTTGTTGTTATATCAGTGTCGGATGCTTGTGTTTGTGTCGTGTCTTAGTGTCCGGGTTTGAGTCC
Source organism: Vicia villosa (assembly GCF_029867415.1). NCBI lineage: Eukaryota > Viridiplantae > Streptophyta > Magnoliopsida > Fabales > Fabaceae > Vicia > Vicia villosa. The sequence goes on along the minus strand of NC_081186.1, from coordinate 115,652,298 downwards.
GTGCTTCGTAGTGTATTTGTCATATTCTGACACATTAGTCACTAGTGGGAGAGACACAAGAAACCATTTTTGTTTCTTTTTTTTTTTTACTGTGGAATTTCTGCAGTGAATGCAGGAGATCCAAATTCCCAAAAATTTGCCACACTCTTCGACTCCAGCAGTACAGTAACCACATTAAAACTTAATAAGCTATTCAACAAAATCATTTGACACTTTCATGAGGCACATATAAAATATTACATGTCTAAAATGCAAGAAACTTTCCCAAAATTGATGGGAAATCGCAGGCCTGATAAGAACAACACATTCAGTTAATATGGTGATTCAAGAAAAAGGAAATTCAACTCACCAGTTTGTAGGCGCCAACCTGATTTCGCTTAGCATAATTCACATAGCGCATGAGATTAGGATATGTGTAGAAATGCTGCCCAGTGTCAGGACAATAATAAGACTGCAACAGAAAAATACAACAGTCAGTGATAGACACTCATAGAAAAAAGAAACACTGGTTAGTATCATGGATTATAGGAATAATGGATGCTATTTAGTAGACACATAGAAATAAATGGCTATTTTACTTCCATGATGAGACTAATGAATAGTAATTCAAAATACAAATTCCATATCTGCTGATATGAATACTTGCAAAACATTATCTCAAATACAATGACTTTTCATTGGTTTTCATACACTATGTTTGCTTCTTGAGCAACTTTCCCATTTTTTTAACTAGGCTATTTTGAAGCATAAATACACCAAATATTTTCAAACACTATTATGTCGCACATGTTTTCAACACTGGCACATAAGCTACACTCTTTAGACACGTGCTATAGAGGCAATAGAAGCAATCTAGAACAATTTAGTCAGAATCATACTACAAGTTAGTAGAACTTAAAGAATTTCTGTTCCCTTCCTTTAATCAATATAAACTGAATCAGCAATCGCGTAAAAGATGATTCAAACCATGATCGATATCAATGTGCTATAGAGGCAATAGAAGCAATCTAGAACAATTTAGTCAGAATCATCATACAAGTTAGTAGAACTTAAAGAATTTCTGTTCCCTTCCTTTAATCAATATAAACTGAATCAGCAATCCCGTAAAAGATGATTCGAACCATGATCGATATCAATAAATATTAAAATCTTGAATGTCATTACTAGATTTCAAAGCAAATCAAAATCAGCAGCATAATCAGAATTCATAAAATGAAATAAACTGAATCAGCAATCACGTGAAAGATGATTCGAACCATGATCGATATCAATAAATATCAAAATCTTGAATGTGCTAGAGTCTAGATTTCAAGGCAAATCAAAATCAGCAACATAATCTGAATTCATAAAAGGAAATAAACTGATTCAGCAATCGCGTAAAAGATGATTCGAGTCATGACTGATATCAATAAATATCAAAATCTTGAATGTCATCACTAGATTTCAAAGCAAATCAAAATCAGCAGCATAATCTGAATTAATAAAATGAAATAAACTGAATCAGCAATCGCGTAAAAGATGATTCGAACCATGATTGATATCAATAAATATCAAAATCTTGAATGTCACTACTAGATTTCAAAGCAAATCAAAATCAGCAGCATAATCTGAATTCATAAAATGAAATAAACTGAATCAGCAATTGCATAAACGATGATTTGAGCCATGACCGATATCAATAAATATCAAAATCTTGAATGGCGTTACTAGATTTCAAAGCAAATCAAAATCAGCAGCATAATCTGAATTCATAAAATGAAATAAACTGAATCGGCAATCGCGTAAAAGATTATTCGAGTCATAATCGATATCAATAAATATCAAAATCTTGAATGTCATTACTAGATTTTGATAATTTTACCCTAAGCATAAACAGAAAATCTAAAGTAGAATTTTTAGTACCCTTTTTGCGGGACCATTTTTCTGAACTTCCGTCTTAACACTCCATCCAGTCGGAATTGTTGGACCTTCATCTCCCTTAGGTGGACTTTCCTCTCCCTTACGTTCCATATAATCAACAGACTTTTCCCTCGAAATGTCACTGTGAAAGGTCTATTCCTCCACCCACCTCGTTTGAAATATTTTTTAACCTAGTTTTGTGTTAAGCAGACAACAAAGGGGAAAGACAACATATAAAAAGGGGCCTCCTCCAAAGCCACGTGTTCCCATTCTCACACGTGCAAGGGTTAACGATTAAATCACGGTCGAATTCTACAATTTACTTAACATTTTCGGATTATCTATGATATGCATTGTACTAAACGAAATATTTATCATCAGCCGGAAGATTCATGAACCGATGCCAATCAGAGCAATACATTCCAAAATACGTCAGTCATATTACCATTTCTGTTAACAAATCGATTATAGTACCACACAAAAAAAATCAAAAGTAAGAGGCATAGTCTCTTGAAATCACTAATCCAAACTAAAAAAACATTGTCGTAGCAATACAACAGCCAAAAAAGAGTGCGAAAAATCTTTAAAATCAAGCACATGCAAATGAACCCAACATCACCATGACATCATCTAAGATCCTTACCTATTGACACAGAAAAAAGTTTAGAGTAATGAAGAAGGAAATAGCCACGGAAATAAAATGATGCGGTCAAATGTATGAATAAATTGTGTTGCCCCAAACAAAAACTTCCATTAAATGTTGAAAAGAAAAAATAACAGCAACAACCAAGCCTTATTCCACTAAGTGGGGTCGGCTGCATGGATCAACTTTCGCTATAATGTTCTATCCCGGACAATTCTGGGAAAAATAAAACACTACAAAGCTTAGTTGTTTATCATTTAAAATCATAACACAATAAGCAATCAAAAAGGTTACCTCTAGAGACATGGACAATGTCACCTCATTTCCAATGTGATCACAACGGAAACGCCATATATTACGTATATACCTCTTTGGACATTCTAGTTTACTTCTCTTACAATGCTACATGCTACCCTGACAAAGGAAAATCAAAATCAAATTACTTCAAATTAGACCCACAAGGAAACAAAAGAAACCATTTCATTCATTTAACCTAGAACTAGAACCTCATAACAACAATAATAGAAAATAACTATAAAACACTCAAATTCCAACTAACAAATTTTGACACTCTTCCCATTTGATGACAAATAGCAACTAATGTTATGAATTTGATTAATAGTAAAATGAAGGTAAAGAAACCCTAATTTTGGTTGTTATCCAAAGTAAATTGAAACACAACAAATACAAATATACAATGAACATGAATAGTGGTTAAAAATGGTATAATTAGAAGAAATGCGCACATATTATTATCTATGACTATGACCTAGTTGGTTGAGTTGATACAGTTATCATTTTTTTCACATGAAAAAAAAATCATCAAGTAAAACAAACATATTGTACTGCGTTGGTGGGTTGGCAATGGAAGTAAGATGAGGCGGAGATGGTGGCGGCAGCGGAGCTGTGGTAAAGGCTGTGAGGCAGAGATATCGGAGAGACGGAGGCGACCGTTCATCGCGGTGGAAGTAAAAGGGTGATGCTATTTCACATAGGTTTCCTTCCATACGTTGAATTCACACGATCAACCAGAATTTCGCCTCTTCAGATAAATAAAACAACAAAACTGCCCCAAAAAAACAATAATAATTAAAAGAAAATGGGTGGGCAAACCCGCCGCCCGCCAAAGACTGCCAAAAAATAAGTGAAAAATTTAATTAAAAGGTAAAAAAACCTACTAATCTATTTAAAAATGAAAAAAAATATAAATAAAAATAGGCGGGCAAGTTCGTCGCCCGCCAACCTGTTATCTTGGCGGGGCGGGCGTGATTTACATGCTCATTTCACTTGACGGACATCTCCGCCCGCTCGTTTTTTGGCAAGCTTAAGGCGGAGCGGGCGGCGGCCCGTTTTGCCACCCCTGCTCTTAATCAATAACGACCATGTATCCTACTAAGTCATATGGTAATTTTTAAATTATTGATATGATATAGTTAAACTATATTTTTATTAAATGAAAGTGTAAAACTAAATGTGACACTCACAAAGTATCCTATAAAGTTATAGATACACTTGTCATTTTTTGAATAACTTCAAAAGTTTTCGCATTGAGCCTTTGTTTATGTCGCTTCTATGTCGCCACTAGTCAAACCATCGGATAGAGGTGTATCTAAGTTTTCTAGAACGTAGTTTTGGAATATTCTCACTGAAGGTTAAGGAGCTACTACTGTGAAGAAGAGAGTGGATCTGATTGAAAAATGATTTATGAAAGTCTCTCTTGAGGGGGAAATTGATTGCTACCAAAGGTCACGATAAATGAAAAGTTTTTTCAGAAAAGGTGCAATCTTTGGAAGGAGGCGCTAGTCATTAAACTCTATGGAAAGAATGTGGGTTATCTTTTGATGAAGGATAAGTTAAAGAAGATGTGGAAACTTACCGGAGGTTTTGAGATCATGAACGTTAACAATGGCTTATTTATGGTCAAGTGTGAACTACTCATAGATAGGGAGAAAATTATGTCAGAAGGCATGTGGATGTTGTTTGACCATTATTTGAAAGTGGCTCGATAGACTTCATACTTTGCATCTCCTCTCACAAAGGTGGAGAAGACTTTAGTTTAGATTCGATTTCCCGGGCTTAACTTGTTGTATTATGATGAATGTTTTCTTCTTGGTTTGACATATGTTGTGGGTACTCCTGTTAAGGTAGATACTAACCCCCTGGATATAGAGAGAGGAAGGTTTGCAAGATTTGTGTGGATATTGATCTAACCTTGCCGGTTGTGGGAAAGGTCAATGTTAATAATCATTGGTATAATGTGCAATATGAAGGTCTTCACATTTTTGCTCCAGTTATGGTTATTATGGACATCACACCCCTGATTACAAGAATACACTAAATAATCTGATGCAGTCGGTTGTTCCTACGGTGGCATAACCAAAAGGTCAGTTGGAAAGGATGTTATCCATGAGCAAAGACTAATGGAACTGCATCAAAAAATGAACGACAAAATTATAGAAAAAGAATTTGGAGTAATAAATATAGTTTATGGTGATTGGCTGGTGGTGCAGACAAAAAAAAATGCAACAAAAGAGTCAGTTATCCAATAATGCACTTAAAAATTCAGGGAGTTCTAAATTCAAGGGAATTAATGTTTCCTTAAAAGGAATAAGCGCTAACAGCAAAACTGCTGAACCTAATGAACTTGACGCGGTTTCAAAGAAATGATGATTTGATAAGAGTGGACCCACCACAAACATGTGACAGCCAGCACGGAAAGGGGACTCACACACCAATAGAAATTCTTCTTTTTTTTATCAAGCAGAATTTGTGCCTCTGATGGCCATATAATGCCATTAGAGTTGTTAGATTGGTGATCAAGGGGCTTCTGTACAGGAAACCCCCTGGTAGTCTTTAATCCCCGGCCTTTTGATCATGCTTGAAATTCGTGGTATGATGATTTGTTGGCTCTGCGTGAGTCAACCGTTTTTTCATTTGACTTGGGATTTATAGGCCTCCATTACATTGAGCCTTTCCTATTTGATTTTGCAGCCTCTTTATTTTCCACTTGACACCCCTTACTGGTGTCTTATATGAGGGAATGGACATTCCTCTTGGGCAAAAGGCGCCATACCTCTCTTTTTTTTACCTCTTTATTTTTTTATTATTACGATTTTGTTCATTTTTATTTTCATTTCTCATTTAATTTTAACATTATTATTTTGATTGATAATTAATGAAGATCAATTAAAACCTTTTACGTGCACAAGTGAATTATTAATCCATTTTCCACAATTAAATCAACTTTAAATTAAAAACATTTTCAAATCAGAAATCAAAATATCTTTCATAACTTTATCAACATAAGTCTTTTTCCGCTAATTAAAATCTTTTCATATTAAATTTGATTGAAAAAGTACTTATTTTGGATGTATAACCATGGGATTCCTAAATATTTAGATATAAGTTGTATAACTTGTCTTTCAAGGTCATTCTATCTCAGAATAACACAATCAAATTCAATTTATTCCTTCGTGGAAGAAAAAGGATCCATCGGATGTGTATCCCCGTGGTTCCCAAATATTTGGATACAGGTTGTATGGCTTACCTTTTGAGTATTTGTCATCTTGGAAGGATCTTGACTCGATTCATAATTTTTCTTAAATCTAAGCTGATTCTTCTTATTTTTATCATCATGATGCTTGCCATATTGTTGTGGAGTATAAATTTGTTTACAGAACCCTACATTCTTTTGTTTTAATTCTTTTTGAATTTGAATATAAGTACATTTCTTTTTTAATTCAGAAATAATGTATTGTATTCTTATTCTAATGTTATCAAATTCATTATTAACTTTTAATTTATTATAATTTTTCATGAATTTCGTGATCTAATGGTCCTGGTAATTTGGTAAATAATCTTTCTCCTAATTCTGTAGAAAAATAGTTTCCTGAAGTGCTTGCTAAGGCATAAAAATCTTGTAAAAATTCTATTATATGGTTCCAATCACATAATTGAATTTGTTCTAAATCTCTCATGGCTTCAGCTTGTCTCATGGTTAGTCCTACATTGGCATCTTTGCCTATAATGATTTTGTGTATTAAGTATGTAAAATTGTGAATATTATTTCCTTGAGTTACTAATTCTGCTAATTTTTCTAGAAAATTAGCTTTAAATGCTTCCCAAGTAGCTTTAGCTATATCTCCTAGATAATTTTCAGAAATTTTAATCATTTCTTCACCTGTTGTAATATTATAATGTTTGCTTTCATAATCTCTAATTACTAAAGAAGTCCATTGTTCAATGTATGTATCTAAAAGTTGTGGATGAATATTAATAATATTTAACATAACTTGTTCATATCCATACATATTAATTTCGTTAGGGTTTCTTTTTCCTAGTGTCCTCAAGTTATGGTTGTTGTTAATGTAGATAGCCACAGGCAATCTTGAAGGGTGTCCTATAGAGTAACCCATTTGAGTTGGTCTACTATTTGGAAATTTGGATGTAGCAGAGTTGCTAGATTCTTCATTTACAAAGTTCTTTTCTGAGTAGTTTATCTCAGAATTTTCTTTTTCTACATTTTCAGTTTCGTCGAATAAACTCTTTAGACTTTGCACGTCTTCCATATATTTTTCCATAAGGAATTTTTTGTTAGTATTCATATTTGCTAATTCAATTTTTGTATTGTATTTTTCCATTAAAAGTTCGTCATTCTTAATTTTTTTAAATTCTTCTAGTGTTAAAACTTTTTCAGTCATCTTCACTAGTTTGCTTATGGGTTTCCTCATAATTTTTAAATCTTAAGGCTAAACAATCTTTGGTAGTATAAGTCACAACCTCTGTAGGTGTTAATGTTTCAGCTTCAGTCTGAATATTGTTTTTAATTTCCATTCCTCTCCAGCTAAAAGAGAAGGAGAAATTGGTTCTGGACCTAAAAAGTTAATTCCTCTTGATGTAATTGTTTTAACCATATCATCAATTTTCAGTTTAAATTTTGGTGAGACTTGTGTTGATAATTTTTCAAGAAAAATAATGTCTATCACAACATTTGATCCCTTAAAATTTTTAAATCCTTTACTCTGAACTTGAATTTTAATGTATTTCAAATCTTTAATTCCTATGGTAAAGTTTGGGCATAAATAATGGATTCCACAGTTATTATTCATGTCTACTTCAATTACTCCCATAATTTTTCTATTTAGTTCTAGATACCTAGTATCTAATATGGCTATTAGTACTTTGGCACCATTTTGTTTCATCACTAAACCTCTTACACCAGCTGTAATTAATCCTAAATGTATATAATTCATTTGTTTTTTATTTAATTGATTTATACTGTCATTTGTTAATAATCCAAATTCTTCAATATGACCATCTAGTAATTCTAGCATTTCTGACCTATTTGTTCTAATTAGGCTTGAATTATTTTCAAAGAATCCAGACCTATAGAGTTGGGTTGGTCGTAAGAGATTAATGTGGTCATTTGTCATAATTTCTAAGTCTTTATTAGTGTCCACAATTTGTTCTAATTGATAAGCATTTTTATTTTCTTTCTTATCTAAAAGTTTATTTAAGTAGGAAGTGTTTTGAGTTTGGCTTAAAGTGGTAGTCCTAGATGAGCTAGTCTCCTCATCCATTATTGTTCTAGGTCGGCCAATAAAAGGATTCATAATTTTAAATATTTTTTAACTTATTCTGTGTTATAAGTTAAGAAGTTTTAGGTTCTAGTACTCCTTGTTTTTCTTTCAATACTTATTTGAGAGAATTTTTCAGCTAAAGAATCTATAGATACTTTTAACTCTTCTGACCCATTAATTGGAGTTTTATTATTTACCTGCTCTTTTAAAATCATTAAAATTTGTTTATTATAATTTATATTTTCTCTTAATAATTGTTCTAAAATTTCTAATTTCTTTTCTTGTTTATCTAAACAAGTTTTGTGGTAATTTATATTAGATTCCATTTATGGCTCAGATCTCAAGCTCTACACTTGGAAGATCTCCCACAACAAATAGAAATTGCTAGAGCCAAAATAATTTCCAAAGACTTTGGCTGATCCAAATACAAAATGGACGAAAAAAATCTTCTAAGAGAAGATAAAACGGGGAAAATTTATTGTAACTCAGATATTACAAAAAAAATTCTTTTTCCCTTTTGAAGTCAAACATTCAAGGCCGATATTGGTAGAGACATACAGGAGAAGAAGCACATCCTGGGGGAAAAGATCAGGATCCTCAAAATCCTCACAAGATAATCCTTTAATTGTGTAAATTGCAAAAAAAAAAAAAAGATATGTCACTGATGACTTAAAATTGAAGAAATTATTGCCGACAAGAATAAGGCTGAAAAAGACAATTATTAAGGGAACAGTTACTTGACCCTTCCAAGATATGAAAGGGTAATCCTGACTTACAAGGCTATGAAAGGGGGCCTGTCCCTTTCAACTTTTATCATGTACATTATTATTAGGCAAAGTTTTTTGTTTGTATTAGAGTAAATAGTGCTTTAGATAAGGTTAGAAAATAGTACCTTATCTTTTCGTAATGTAAAATTAATAAAGTATTGTTCTCTAGAGACTTCCTCGTCACCTATAAAAGTAAGCTTTCATCATGTTTGTAGATATACCAAAAAACTCAATATATGCAATCAAATATGAAATATGCTTTTCAACATGCTTAGTCTCAATTTCTAACACTAAATTCCTTATTCCTTATTCCTATTGCTCTCGAAAGGTATGCGTTTTTAAGCAATTAGTTTAACTTGTTTATGTATGTTTATTTTTATTACTATTATTAATTCATGTTTATCTCACCATCAAAAGACGTAAATCCTGCTTGAACCGAATGTGTTCTAGTCTAAAGAAATAATCCGATGGGGAAAACCCAGAAGGAAAAGTAGTACCGCTAGGATGAGGTTTTTAGACGATAAGGAACATTGACGCAGAGGTTGTCTCTGGAAGAAACTCTGTGGAAGTAGGTTAGGGATGAAAAGGTGAGATTCTTAGATAAACAAGGACTATTTACTTGTAATAATAATAAACTTAAATAAATAAGTTTAACAAGTGTGAAGAACTCATACCTCAAGGGAAACAAGCAATAGGAAGAAGGAATAATAATATTAATCAAAAACACCTTTCACTCAAAAGAAAATAAACTTACATTATGGAACTCGAAAATAAAAATTCTAATTTCACAACACAAAGGTATTTTTCAAATTATTTTGGATTTGATTATTCTGAACTTAATTCCACCAAACAATTATGAGGACTCTTGTTCATCCAAAATTTTGATGAAAAAATAACATACTTACTTCAGACATTCCCATACCCTGATCTAGTTAAAATTATTACAAGACATAATAGAAAAAGATTTTGAAGAACATGAATTGAAATGTCTAGTCAGTAATTTAAATGAATTCACTTCCACTTCACAACATTTAGACTTTTTTGAAGGACATTTTTATGGAGATCATTCACAAGTATACTACAGAATGAGAAACCATAGAAAAATCTAACCAAGAATTGTTATAAATTATAGGAGGTTTCATCCAACAAATCCTGATGGTTCTATAAATTTTGATGAGGATGATATGAAACAGACTAAATTCCCTGCACATAACTCTGATCACATGGATCTGACTAGGAATAGAAAATGAAGAAATTGAAATTCCTTCCGAAGATGAAAATAATAAAAATTATATTTTGTTAGAAAAATTGAAGAAATTCTTTAGATCGTAACCATAATTGGAACTATAAAGCTGGAAGTGACAACATTAGATGCTTTAAATGTAATTGGTTTTCTTCTTTTGATAAAAGATGGAAATGTCAAATTTGTTTAAAGCAAATATGTTCAAATTGCATTAAAAAATATTTTAGCATAGAACACAAAATTCAAGAAATCTTAGAAAATTCAAATCTTCCAAAAGATAAAAATTATTCGGAAAATAAGGTAGAAACCAAGTTTAAAAGCTTAGAAAATAAGGTAGACAAATTAGAAGCAAGACTTGAATGTTTAGAAGAAAAAATTAAAAAATTAACAGAAATTATTGAAAAAGAAAAATTACCAGCCTATGAAACTAATTTTAAATTAACCAAAATTACTCAAGAAGAAGTTAACATTTAAATAATATAAAAAAACCTTGTGAAATTCTGGTACCACTAATTTGCAATAAAGATAAATTAATACAAATTATAATACGAGCAAAAATTAATATTCATAGGTTATGAAAATACTTTACCAATTTTAGTAGATTCTAGAGCAACTTCATCTCCTGTAGATGTAAAAATAATCTCAAAGGGCTTAAAAAATAAAATTGTTAAAGTAAAACCATCATATTCTACACAGTTTGATGGAACTAAATTACTGACAGATTCACAATTTAAAAATATCCAAGTAAAATTCCAGACAAATTGTAATTATTGGTCGATTATTATCAATGGCCAAAAATTTGGGTCAAGACATGAATCTTTCTGTTCCAGTTATTATGGGATTAGACTTTATTCTTCATAATTCTGGACAAATTAATATTAACAAGGATTATGTGACAATAAGTAAAAATTGTTCATTAATACATATTATTTCAAACTTTAAAGCACAAATAAAATTCGAAACCTGCAATTGCAAGGGAAATAAGGATGAATGTTCTTGTAATAATATAGAACAACAAGATTTAGATTTAGACCTAGAAAGCAGGGACGGAGCCAGAAATTATATTGTGGGGACAACATATAAATTTATTAATTTTAACCATGATATATCTCCAATTTAATTTTTAAAAGCATAAATATATATTCAATTTATTTTTTATGGAATTTATTTTTAGAAAATATTTAATAAAATTTAAATTTTTATTTGAGTAGTTTTCCCAAGTTTATTATCAATAGAAATATTTATCTATCTATTTTTATATATAAGTAATTGACGATGATGAGAGTGGTTGATTGTGATATTTAGTAATAACATCTTAATATATTTAAATAAAAACACAAAACATTTTTTTAATAAAATTAGTGAAAACTGTTTTTAAATTGAAAACAAAATATTTGACCATATTTTAACCGGATATACTTTAAATTCAATGACAACTCTTAAAATATCTTAAACGGAACCTTAAACAGTTAATCATATGTCATGTAATTTTACATATAGTTTCTAATGATAAATTCATAGCAAAAATACTCTTTTAATGATTTGATAGAATATACTATTAGCAATACATATTTTTTATCAATTTTTATACAAACATATAATGATATTTAAATATGTTCCTTGAAAATATAGTGGGGGCGCATGCCCCCTTACCACCACACATGGCTCCGTCCCTCCTAGACAGTGGTATAGAAAGGGAGTTACACTTAATAGATACTACAAATTTCACAAAAAAAACCTACAAAATTATGACCTAGAATATATAATTAAAAAATTAGAAAAAATTGAAATAATAGGAGAAAATCCTACAAAATTTTGGGAAAGAAATAAGACTCATGTAAGTTAGAAATTATCAACCCAGATATTACTATTAGATCACCTAATTAAGTATGACAATTGGGAACAAGAAGAATTTAAAATGCACATTAACCAATTGTCGAAATTGGGAATTATTCAAAAATCAAATTCTAGACATAGAACCTCTGCTTTTATTGTTCAAAAAGAAGTGGAAAAAAAAGAGGACAATCTAGAATGGTTTTTTATTATAGAAGATTAAATGACAATACATTTGAAGACGGATATTGTATACTGACAAAGACACTTTAATTAACAAAATTCAAGGTAAAAATTGGTTTTCTAAATTTGATCTAAAATCAGGCTTTTGGCAAGTAAAAATGCATAAAGATAGCATTAAGTGGACAACTTTTTCTTATCCATTAGGATATTTTAAATGGCTAGTTATGTCATTTGGACTTAAAAATGCTCCACAAATTTTCCAAAGAATGATGGATGACATTTTAAAGGAATGTTACTATTTTACTTGTGTTTATATTGATGATGTTCTTGTTTTTTCTAAATCTGAAAAAGAACCTCTAGAACATTTATATATAATTTTTTCCTTATTTGAAAAACATGGTTTAATAATATAGAAAAGAAAATTGAAATTGGAAAAAATTATATCTCTTTTTTAGGGGCGGAAATAGAAAATGGAACTATTAAATTACAGCCTCATATTTCTAGAAAGATTTTATAATTTCCAGATAAATTGGAAGACTTAAAACAATTACAATCTTTTCTAGGATTAGTAAATTATCTTAGGCCATATTTCAAAAATTTGTGTAAATTAACTTCTCCCTTTTATAATAAGGCACAATAAAAAGGAGTTAAAAAATTCAATGATCAAGATATCAAAATAGTTCAACAATTGAAAGAACAAATTAAAGCATTAGAACCATTGGCTTTACCATTACAATCAGATTATTTAATTATAGAAACTGATGGGTGTGAATTAGGATGGGGAGGAATCTTAATCAAAAAATCCAATGAATTTTCTTTGAAATCATTAGAAAAAATATGTAGATATACTTCAGAAACTTTCAAAGAAAAAAAATGATATTTAACATCCCTTGACTATGAAATTTTAGCTATTATTTATGTGTTGGAAAAATTTGCTTATTTATTTTATCTAAAAAACAAATTACTATTAGAACTGATTGTGAAGCAATAGTAAAATTTGCAGATACAAAAAATGAAAGAAAATTAATCTCTAATAGATGGCTTAAATTTAGAGAATTTGTATTAAATAGAGGATTTAAGATAAAATGGGAACATATTAAAGGAAAGGATAATAAAATACCATATTTATTATCTAGAAAATTGTTACATAATTAACAATTGTGCCTGAATTTTTTAGAAAAATACAGGAAACTCAGACATTACAAATGGCAGGCAAAGTCATTGACTTTGATGTAACCAAATTAAAGACATTTTCTAAAAAGGAACAATTCAAAACATCTCTGAGAAATCGGCTCAAAGAAGAAGAAACATGTCTTTTAGACAACATTTGGAACTTATCCACTACCTCTCAAGGTAAGAGCAAGAAAGTAGTAGTAATAAATGCATTAGCATCTTATTTTGCTACTGGAAGACATTTTAGCAAAAAAAACCATTTGTTTGCTATACATTATTCACTGGTCCAAAAGCTGGGGTTTATTTAGATTGGGAAGAAATGACCCAATTAATTGAAGAAATTAAATTATTTCCAAAGTATGGTCAACCCTTGTATAAATGATTCTATGATATACAAGAGGCCATAGACACGATAATTAAGAATTTTCTATGATATACAAGAGGCCATAGACACGATAATTAAGAATTATGGATATGATATTATTATATCACCACGAGTTCTTAAATACCAAAATTATTTAAAACACTTGAAACCTTTGGTGACCAAGAATTTTTACATGAAATTCAAAATATTGTTCCTAAAGGCAAAGGAAAAGAAGTTTCCTTAAGACCACAAATTCCACAGAAAGAACAAAAAAAACTTTCAGTGAAACAGTAAATTCTACAAAAAAATCCAAAAATCACCACAAGTTTGGTAAATTTGGGAAAACCATCAATTCAGACACCTCCCAAGACTTCTGTAGAAGAAATGAGAATAAAAACATTTATTTTGTTACAAGAAGTCTTGGGCCAAATTTGTAACAATCAAATTATTCATAACGGAATCTCCACTGAATGTGATTTTGTTCACAATAATTATAAACAATGTCAAAACATTAGAAACCATAATTCTAGAATTTCCACAAAATGCAAAACTGGAAATAACATCGTTATATCCATATTTTCACAATAACTGTCCAAGTCATCACTTAATCAGACTATATTTCAAAAATTTGGACAATGAATTTGAAGAATTCCAAGTACAAAATTATGGTCCAAAGACCTTACACTTGGAAGATCTCCCACAACAAATAGAAATTGCTAGAGCCAAAATAATTTCCAAAGACTTTGGCTGGTCCAAATACAAAAAAGACGAAAAAAAATCTTCTAAGAGAAGATAAAACGGGGAAAATTTATTGTAACTCAAATATTAGAAAAAATTTCTTTTTCCCTTTTGAAGTCAAACATTCAAGACCGAAATTAGTAGAGGCATACAGGAGAAGAAGCACACCTTGGGGAAAAAGATCAGGATCCTTAGAATCCTCTCAAGATAATCTTTTAATTGTGTAAATTGCAAAAAAGATACGTCACTGATGACGTAAAATTAAAGAAATTATTGCCGACAGCAAAAACGCTGTAAAAGACAATTATTAAGGGAACAGTTACTTGACCCTTCCAAGATATGAAAGGGCAATCCTGACTCACAAGGCCATGAAAGGGGGCCTGTCCCTTTAAACTTTTATCATGTACATTATTATTAGGTAAAGTTAGGTAAAGTTGTTTTGTTTGTATTAGAGTAAATAGTGTTTTAGATAAGGTTAGAAAATAGTACCTTATCTTTTCGTAATGTAAAAACAATAAAGTATTGTTCTCTAAAGACTTCCTCTTCACCTATAAAAGGAAACTCTCATGATGTTTGTACATATACCAAAAAACTCAATATATGCAATCAAATATGAAATATGCTTTACAACATGCTTAGTCTCAATTTCCAACACTAAATTCCTTATTCCTAATTCCATTGCTCTCAAAAGGTATGAGTTTTTAAGCAATTAGTTTAACTTGTTTATGTATGTTTATTTTTATTACTAGTATTAATTCATGTTTATCTCACAATTAAAAGACGTAAATTCTGCTTGAACCGAATGTGTTGTAGTCTAAAGAAATAATTCGATAGGGAAAATCCAGAAGGAAAAGTAGTACCGCTAGGATGAGGTTCTTAGACGATAAGGAACATTGACGCAGAGGTTGTCTCTGGAAGAAACTTTGTGGAAGTAGGTTAGGGATGAAAAGGTGAGATTCTTAGATAAACAAGGACTATTTACTAGTGATAAGAATAAACATAAATAAATAAGTTTAACAAGTGTGAAGAACTCATACCTAAAGGGAAACAAGCTATAGGAAGAAGGAATAATAATATTAATATAAAACAAAAACACCTTTCACTCAAAAGAAAATAAACTTACATTGTGGAACTCGAAAATAAAAATTCTAATTTCACAACACAGAGGTATTTTTCAAATTATTTTGGATTTGATTATTTTGAACTTAATTCCACCAAACAATTATCAGGACTCTTGTTCATCCAAAATTTTGATGAAAAAATAACATACTTACTTCAGACATTCCCATACCCTGATCTAGTTAAAATTATTCTAAAGAAATTAAAATTTTCTTATTTTCAAGAAAAAAATAATATTAGAAACATTACAAGACATAATAGAAAAAGATTTTGAAGAACATGAATTGAAATGTCTAGTCAGTAATTTAAATGAATTCACTTCCACTTCACAACATTTAGACTTTTTTGAAGGACATTTTTATGGAGATCATTCACAAGTATACTACAGAATGAGAAACCATAGAAAAATCCAACCAAAAATTGTTATAAATTATAGGAGGTTTAATCCAACAAATCCTGACAGTTCTATATTATATATATTATAATATATAGGGTGCGGGTCTCACACTACGTAAACTCATTCAACTCGGCTGTTCACCCGTTTACTCGAGTTCAGGTGGGCCCCGCGAGCTTGGGTCTGTCTACCATACGTATCCCTACTTTTGATTAGTCGGTCGCAAGGATTTTTTGAAAAAAAAATGCATATTTGAAAAAACGAAAAATAAATTAAAATATTCCAAAAAATTAACATTTGATTTTTTTGTTGACTTTTGACCTTCAAATAAAAAATCAAATAAAAAGAAATTCAATAGGATTTGAACCTACAACCTTATACATGATGTTCTTGTCTAGCTACCAACTTAGTTGACTTGTACTTTTAATATTTTTTTCTTTTGAAATGCTCCTCAAAGTAAAACATATGTGGGCAAAATTTAGGATACGACACTCTGGATACTTCTAAATAAGATACGAAGATGTATCTTTATATCATATTTTGATCGCATTAGAGTAAATCTCAGAAAATAACGTATTTTAGTGTGATTTTGGTGCGTCTGGAGATACATCTCTCTAAATCTTAAAATTTTAGAAGTATAATATTAATTGATAAGTGTGGAAAAAGTATTTCACTATTATTGAAGAGTGTGGAAGTGTGTGGTCTAGCGACGAAACGCTTGAGTATTGAAAGTGCGCTCCTCTCAAGTTATTAAAAAAAAACTACTATTGAAGAGTGTAACATGTGACTAATTTGATGATCTACATTCACAAAATGCAAAAATAAAAATAAAAAAGAGAGACGCAAAATATTCCCATTACAATTAGAATACAAGAACTGAAATTTGGGTGAGAATAGAGAGATGAGTAAGAAGATATTGGTTGTGGGAGGCACTGGTTACTTGGGTCAGCATCTGTTACAATCATATGCTAATCAATCTCTCACAGTGGCATTCACCTATCACTCCACTCCTCTTCCTCAACCTTTCTTGGATGCATTTCCTCATTCTCAACCTTTCCACCTCGATTTGAAATCCGGCATTGGATTTGAAGCCATTTCCAACGGATTTGGCCAGGTTCTTTTCTCACCTTTTCATTCTCTGATCTTTCAATTCAATTAGGTGACTAAACATGATTTTTAGTAATCAGGTTGATCGGATTCAATCGGAATGTAAAAGGGCTACCAACCAGTATTACAAGAAGTTAGATGTGTTGTTAGCAATTTAGGGATTGTTTGGATTAGTTTATTTTAGTTTATCTACTTTCGCAAACACTTGTAATACAGTTTGAGAGAGAGCTTATGAACAAAGCTTATAACATGTTTGATGAACTCTCTAAGATGGAGAGAGTTTCAGTGACTTTCATATGCCATGACTTTGGTAACTTTGGTGAAGTAATAATTCTTTCACATAAAAATAATATATTTTAATTATTTATTCATTCATCAAAATAGTTAAAGTCATCAAAGTCACAAAACAGTAAAGTCATGGAAGCCAATCCCCTCTAAGATAGCTTATGAAACGATTTATAGCTTATTGAAAACTTTATTTTATTTTATCTTTTCATCATGAGAAATAATTTACACTTAAAATGTTTATCCAAACAAGACCTTAGTGTATGTATGGAATAAAATGAAGCATAGACTCGGACACTCCCACACCTCTATACACCTCTAAATATATGGTAAAGTTTGAATTTTATTTAATTGGGATGTCGCGGATTCGGACTCGTGACCATACATATACATATGAACACCTATATAAACCTTTAAATATATGATAAAGTTTGAATTTTATTTAAGTGAGATGTAGATTTGAACGCGCGCCCATACATATGATGCAACTACCATTTGAGTAATCTTTTTAGACTTTGAGATTTAACCCAAAAATGTAAAGTATGTTGGACTAAATAAAAGAACAAATTTCTTTTCAAGCACTGGTTTGAATTGTCTGACATGTTTTATATGAGTGTGGGTGTTGGAAACTATTAAGAAATGTGGTTGGACCTAACTCAACCCTACAAACCCGGATTATAGCGTGAGGATTGCCCCCCACTTATAAGTATATATTCAGGTTATATACTGTCCGATGTGATGTGAGACTCTTAACACACTCCCTTACACCCAAGACTGGACATCTGAAGCGTGAAAGTAAATGGTGGGTGACCTGATAGTGGAAACCTGATAGCAGGTGGTCCACTAAATCTTAAACGAGACTCTTGATACCATGTTAAGAAATGTGGTTGGGCCTACAAATCGGCTTGTAGGGTGAGGATTGCCCCCACATATAAGGACATGTGCAAGTCATATATTATTCAATGTGAGACTCTTAATAGAGAGAGTGTCGAATCAAAGAAAAAAACCTTGGTAACACTGTCTGACTTTTCTAATACTTGTTAAACTTTTCCAACACGCGTCGTACGAGTGTCGGACACCTATAATGTCGGACACCATGATACACCAACTTCTAGAGGTGTCTGTGCTTCATAAATTAAAATGGATGAATGTTTAGCTAGACTTGGTTTCAATGTTTTGAAACCAAGTTGGACTTTGAACCAACGAGAACTCGTTCAACCGCCTTAAACTGCTTGAACTCTATCAAAATCACAATCGAACGGCATAAAGCCAAGTTCAAGATTCAACCCTGGTTGAAGTGTCTAGTATGATTGTTAAAACACTCTTTGTTTTGTAAAATAATTTGTATAAAATGAGTTTGAATTGAAGTGATACATGTTATATTTGAGATCCAGTTGGTAACTCTAAGGACATCCAAATGCGAGGGAGTTAGTTCGAACCCAAGTCACTCTACTTGTTCATCTTTAAAGGGTGAAACTTTGGCCATTAGGCTACTTGACTGGAAAAAAAAAGTTACTTGCATTTGGATGTCCTTGCTGTTACCAGAGTTTGATCTGTTCAATATATCCTGGAGTTATTTATGTTCCTAAATAGAAATTATTCTGAAAAAAAACATAGGGATAAAGGATCTCGTATTACCATTTCGCAACTTTATAAAACATTTTCTGTTACTTGTTTCATTATCTGAATGTCAAATTCGTTGGTTTGTTTGTTATTGGCAGCCTGACGTGGTTATCAATTGTGCTGCCATCTCAGTCCCTCGTGCATGTGAAATTGATCCTGATACTGCAAATGCTATTAATATACCATCATCCCTTGTAAAATGGCTGCAAAGCTTTAAACAAAACAGTACTCTTCTCATTCATCTCTCCACAGATCAAGGTAACCAATCTTATCGTGATCAATACATTGCATTGGTTATTGATATCCATTTTCATTTGCAATAATTTTCAGCTAAATTGTTATTTATGTTTCTTCACGTTAGTTTATGAAGGGGAGAAGTCCTTTTACAAGGAAGAAGACATTGCTATTCCAGTAAATGTTTATGGAAAAACTAAACTTGCGGCAGAAAAGTTTATTTCAGAAAATTTCTCAAACTTTGCAATTTTGAGAAGCAGTATCATCTATGGGCCACAAACTCTATCACCAGTTCCAAAATCTCTTCCTGTTCAGGTGCATTTACAGTATGGGGATTTAATTTATACTGTTACTCCAAAATCTCTCCCGTATGGTCTGTTTGGATTGACTTATTTTAGCTTATCAACTGGCTTAAGTACTTGCAAAACCGTGTGAGAGAACTTATGGAAACTAACATATTTATAAGGTGTTTTCAGGTTATTTTCATAACTCTCTAGGATAGCTGATGAAAACAGCTTATATGAAAATGGTTTAATTTGATTCTATCTTTTAATATAGCTTATACATAAACACTTACATGATAAGCACTTAATTAAGTTGTTTGACCCTATTTGGGTTTTATTGGAAAACTAATGCTTCTAACATTTGGATTGATGAAACTTGAGATGTGAATGATACTTGTAAATTTTGCTACTTATTGCATAATGAATAGATGTTTCTTTCTTAAAAGACGCGGGTAATGCTTGGCTCATCATTTACTTAGTTTTTGCTCAACCTTGTTTCAAATATTACACTTGTCTATTATTTACTTATTTTTTGCTTAACCTTGTTTCAAATATTACACCTGTCTAACTATTGCAGTGGATGGACGGTGTCCTTTCTAAAAGCGAAACAGTTGCGTTCTTTCATGACGAGTTCCGTTGTCCGATTTATGTTAAGGATCTCGTAGCTATCATACTAGCTTTAACAAACCAATGGATATCAGGTACAGAAGTTTTTGTAAATAATCTCGTTTGTATCGGTTAGACATGCAATACACTGCAAAAGAGTTTCTTAATGAAACTGATTTTCAATTGGACCTTTTTTAAGGTTGCAAAACACAATATTATTGGAGAAGTTAAATATTCTAACAACTTTTCATTCTTGCGCGGGTATTATAATTTTCTTAGGTTTTTTAGTCCTACACTTTCTAGTGTTCTTTGGACTAGTTTAAACTTATGAATCTCAATTTTTCTTTCATGATTTGATTTTTCATTCTTATCATAGGGAGCAAACAAATGCAGTTGTTACTTAATGCCGGTGGACCTGATAGGGTATCACGCGTTCAAATGGCCGAGGCTGTTGCACAAATCAGAGGGCATGACACTTCATTAATCAAACCGGTGTCTGCTTCATCGGTATGTGTTTTGCTTCATTTATCCCAAAATAAAATTCGTGATACAGAATAAATTTCTTGCTTTCTTTCTTCATCTGCGTTTGCTGTGTCTTCATGAAATTATTAACCTCATTCAGTCTTACAGAATAAGATGTTATTCCAAAATCAATGATTCAAGTTATTTTTGTTTTCTCATCCAGTATCATAGCCGTCAAAGCTTTTCATTTATCTTTTGATGGCCATTTGAGCAGCTCTATGACATGATGTCATTTGACTTCTTGTGTTTCTCTGATTGTTCTTTAGTGTGACGCGTATAAGTTTTTCATTATTTTGCAGATTGACCGAGGTGTAAAGTCCCCAGCCGACATATCTATGGATATCACTAGATTGGTTAAAACTCTAAAAATTAATCCGGTTTCATTTAAAGACGGTGTTAAATTAACACTTACAACTGAAGCTCAGCGATGAAGCAGAAACGAAATTGTCGCATAAGGCTTCCTTGTTCAGCATTTGAGTGTTCTCACTTACCATTAAAAATTTCATGTGCTCTCAATAGCTCAACTACATTCAGATTGTTGTAAAATAAATGTAAATTCTTGAAAAACTCAAGTCAACTCATTATGTTTGACCTTCATGAACTAATCAAAATATTATTTTCTAAACAAGAAAAAATTATTTTCTAAAACAATTGTTTGGAAAATATGCCAAAAAAACAAAACAAAAGTTGATGTGGCAGCACACTATGATGGTTCTAGCAACAGAGTGGTCACAATTATTCTACTAGTATTTTCATATCAAGAAAAAGATAGGCCTATCCAATTATTCTATGGCCAGGATTCTATTATGATTCTATTCTTTTCCTTCCACTTTCTGTTCTCACTAATGCTGTCTTTAGCCAATTTTCTTAACAGTTAGTTAACAATGTCTTCCTTTGTTTCCCTTAATACCCTTCATGGCTCTCTTCTAAGATCCAAATTCTTAGGCCAAGAGAATCTCATTCATCTTTATCCTCACAGCCATAAAGCTTCCATCTTTCACAGCAAACCAGCCTACAAAACAGTACGGATATGTGCCGAATTCGACCTGCTGCAAATCATGGGAGGCAGAGGACTCTGTAAAGGAGAAGAAGGACTTCAAAAAGAGCTCAAAAGAGAAATCGGTTTGGATGATCAGAATCAACCACTATCATCGGAAACTGGTAACAACTCAACACAGTCCATTGAAAGTGTTGCAGAAGATGGTTTTGAGAAAGAGTTAATGGGATTAACCGGAGGGTTTCCTGGAGGTGAAAAAGGGTTGAGAAAATTCATTGAAGAAAACCCTGCTCCAAAACCTGATGCAGATGAGAAAAGACTTAAACTTTCATCGACAGAAAAGGCGAAACCACCGGAACTTCCTATGTTACTTCCAGGAATGATTGCTATTGTGAAGAATCAGAAGAATCCATTTTACATGTACTGTGGTATTGTTCAAAGAATCACTGATGGTAAAGCAGGAGTGCTGTTTGAAGGAGGGAATTGGGATAAGTTGATAACTTTCAGGCTTGATGAACTAGAGAGGAGAGAAAAAGGTCCTCCTATGAAGAATCCTAAGTCTTGTGTTCTTGAACCATTTATTGTAAAGAAGTCATAGTTTGCAGGTCCTTGTTGGCATTTTGTAACACAACATGTTTACTTTTGTATCAGACATGTTGAGAAAAAATTTAGTGCCGAACTTGTAAATTTGTGTAAAGCACTGTGTTAAAAAATGGTTTATAATTTAGTGTGATTTCAAGTGTTATATGTCTGTGCAGAGTTGTTTGATACTCAAGAGCATTGTCCTAGTATCAATCGTGGAACTAGTATCAATCGTGGAACTAGTATCATTGGTTTGTACATGGTCAGAATTTTGATAATATTTGTTGAGAGTCCTGAAGAGCGCATTGAACAACAACTAAACAATATTTTAGGATTGAACAACAACTAAATAATATTTTAGGACTACAAGTGAAACATTATATCTCCATCTAAGACCTTAAAAGATTAGATATATGGTCGATCTCTCTTATATATCCAACTAGCTTGGTGATAGTCTAACTAGTGACACTTGTGTGAGCCTCACATATATCAAACTAGACTTCTTTTAACATTTGTTGGAAGTTCAAAGAAGTGTCCTGAGTAATAATGACCCAAATAATTTAAAACCAACATAATGAAATATATACATCATTTGATTGTATTGTCACACTATTAGAACACGTGGTCTATCGTGTGCTTGTTTAATTTTCAAGAAGATGAAACTTAACAGACCTTTATGTCTGAATGATGTTTACGCACATAGGAAAAGACTCTGGTTTAATGATGATGATGTGATCAAATATGGTAAATCAAATATCTCTATTATAATCGAGTGAGAGATGATTCTAGAGAGAATTTTAAAAGTTGATTATAACATGAATTTGCACATCAAAAAACATAATCATACACTTGTCTACCAACATCTTATCAAAAAACTGAAAACTCATAAGAAATCCATACACGAGGCTATTTGGGGAAAAAGAACAATAAGATAAAATTCACAATGCTATGGCAGAGCCAGAAATTTCAGGGAGTTTGGGAAAAAATTTTACACCATATTTTTACTAATTTTACACCCTGTTTGTACTAATCTTGCCCTTAATATTATCTAAAAAATTTGCCCTTGATTTTGTCTAAACATTTCACACCCTGTTATTACTAATTTTGCCCTTAATTTTGTCTAATAATTATAAAATTTGCCCGTGGTGATGTCTAAAAATCGACTATTAAAAGGGGAGTATACAACGAAAGGAGAGGTTGAGCCCGGGCGTATGCCCGGACTCGCTGGGCTGTAGCTCCGTCCATGGCTATGATTCCTTGTGTTAACGGTCAAGCATCGGTGAAAAAATGGATGTGTTTTTTTGAAATGAGTGATCTTATAATAAGTGCATGTGATAAAATATGTTGATCTCATATAATATGGTTTTTTGGAAACATTTTTTGCACTTTGAAATGGACAACCACAAAATTCAACGGAACTTATTATCTTATATATATTAGATGACTTTCAAAATCACAACAGTTTTGTTAAAGTTTATGTGGACTACTAAGAGTGAAATTAACAACCCCTAATTAAACTTTCTTACAGCTCAGATCCAGTTTTTTCTCTATCAAAAGTCGATCCAATTTCTTCTTTTTCACCCTTTCTATTTTATTTTAATTTTTTGAAAAGACAAATGCCTTTCTATATTGATTCTCTCTCCTGTATTTTTTTTCTCTGTACCGAAATATCTTTTCTAATCTCCTTAACAACCATATATATCAATTCAAACAAACACATAACTCCAAAATATCCCACCCAACTAGTCCTTAGACTGTAGCGTAAACTTTCCATTTCCCTTCCTATTTATGTCCCCACTCACCTCACCTCTCTCGACTCACCATTCCCATCTCCCAAAATGCCCAAGCTCAAAATCCCGGACCACCAAGTCGCCGGCCACCAAGCCAAAACCGGAATCCTCGGCCCTCTCATAGACGATTCCGGTAAATTCTACAAACCTCTCCAAGACGACGGAAGAGGCTCCCACGAACTCGCTTTCTACACCTCCCTCTATTCCGATCCACGCATCCCCTCCAACATTCTCAATCTCTTCCCTAACTTCCACGGCACTGAAGTCGTCGAAGCCTCCGATGGCTCCGGCCTTCATCCTCACCTCGTCATGGAAGATATCGCCGGGAAATTCACCAATCCCGCTGTTGTTGATTTCAAGATCGGTTCTCGGACATGGCATCCACAATCCTCCGAAGATTACATTCGGAAATGCCTCAAGAAAGATCGGGAATCTTCATCTATCAAATTAGGGTTTAGGATCTCCGGTTTGAGATCGGTTTCTCCGAGTAATGAATGCTGGCAGCCTGAGAGAAAGTTTCTGATGGATCTATCTGCTGAGGATGTAATTTTCATGATGAAGAAATTCGTTTCGTCTGACGGTAATGCTGATAAGCCTGATTGCGTTTTTGGTGCTAGGGTTTATGTTCATGTTTTGGAGGAGTTGTTGGTGCTTAAGAAATGGTTTGAAGTTCAAACTATTTTTCATTTTTATTCTTGTTCTGTTCTTGTGGTTTATGAGAAAGACGAAACTGATGAGAAGAGAACTGCGCGTGCTGTTGTTAAGCTTGTTGATTTTGCTCATGTGGTTGATGCTAAAGGTGCTATTGATCATAATTTCTTAGGGGGTCTTTGTTCTTTGATTAAGTTTGTTAAAGATGTTTTGGCTGGTTTTGGTCAGGATGAAATCTCAAATCCTAAACCCTAAATCCTAAACGGAATGCTTTTCTTTGAGCAGATAGATTGATTTGTATCATGTTGTAATCGACTCTAATTTTGATGCTGTTGACTCAAACAAAGGTTTGGTCATGTTCTTTGATTAATAAGATGACTGATTCTATGAGCTCTTTTAATACTGTTTTGCAGAGGTTTCAAATGATGCTTTAGTTTCAATTTGGATTAGTTTATAGTATTTTAATTTCAATGTGGCTACTTTGTAACTATATTTGTTAATGGTTACTTTGTGACTATACTTGTTTATTGTTACTTTGAAACTATACTTGTTAATTGTTATCTTTAAAGTATGCCATATATCACTACTATACTTATAAACTGTTGTTAGAATAAGCAACTTAGTTAAGTGTTTATAGTATGTGTAAGTTATTTCTATATATCCATAGTTCATTTAAGGTGTAAACTGTTTCTTTCCATCAGTTCATGAAGGGGATATAAGTCCTTTTGTGGAAACTAAACTGGTGGCAGAGAAGTTCATCTGGGAAAATTTCCTAAACTTGGCAATTTTGGATAGCGGAATCATCTATGGGCTTCAAACTGTCATCCCACCAGTTCGAATATCTCTTCCTTCCTATTCAAGTGCATGTGCAGTATGTGGAATTATAGTTCTATTTAAAAACTAATGCTTCCAGCATTTGGATCTATGAATCTTGAGATCTGAATCTGATGCATGTATATTTTGCTTCTTATTGCATGCTGAAAAAGATGTTCCTTAAAAGATAGTGGAAGTGTTTGGATCACTATTTTTCAGTTTTGATTCCCGAAATAAAAAGAGAGGATATCTCAATCCACCCCTTAATTCTCTTAGCCATCTGGCGAAATTTCAATTATGTCCTCTGTTTTTAGAGATATACATCACCTCTTTTTTGCCAAATATTGAGTTTTTTCCAGAGGTGTATCTACGGAGTTAGTTTAAAATCATAAACGTTGGAAAATTTTCTTAATAATTTAGTCAATGGAAGGGTCTGTAGATACACTTACGAAACAAATTGAGAAATTTTTATAATAATTTAGTTAAGAGAAGATTCCTTAGATACACCTACTAAACAATTAGGAAAATTTCATAATAATTTAATTAAGAGAAGATTCCGTAGATACACCTATGAAACAAATCAACGTAGTAAAAAAAGTGTTTCCGTAGATACACCTTCGAAAGCAGAGGTATTTTTGGAAACGCGCCTGGCGCATTGAAATGTTTACGATTTACCTATTTATTTTTTTGGAACAACCTTGTTGCCATGATTATCGTTGTCCATTATTGCCTATTAGATACCGGAAGTAGGGGTGGAAATTGGCTAGGCTTTATAAGGCCTGAGTCTGGCCTACAATAAACTTGAAAGGCCTGAGCATGGCTTGTGGCTTATAATAGGCTCTGTTTTTTGCCTGGCCTAAGCCGATTTTTCATTATAATTTTCAATTAATACATATAATTTAAGAAACCTTATAAGTCGTCCTATATATGCATATATAGGTCGGTCTATTTAGCCTTTGTTCTAATATATATGCATATATAGGCTTGCTTATTTAGCTTTTTTCTTAATATACATGCAAATATAGGCCGATCTATTTAGCCTATTTTTAATATATTGAAAATATAGGCCGACCTATAAGGGTTCATAGATTTTTTTAATAGCTTAAGTCTGACCTATTTTATTAAATAGACTTTTAAGGCTTAAAAGCACTTTTAGTCTCCCTATTTTGAAGTTTTTAACTTTTTAGTCCCCAAACTAAAAAAGCCAAGTATTAGGTCCCCCATTTTTTTATGTAGGTGAATTTTTTAAGGTCCCCATCACTTAAGTGCATTTTTAATTCTTAACTTAATATTTAATATTTCTAAAAATATTTTATGTTATTTTAATTCTAGGTTTACGTTAAATATGTTAAGCTCCTAACCTTAAATCACCTTCGTTCTTCTTCAGTTCAACTCTTAACCTAAAATCTAGTTTGATTGCTCATTGCTCAATTCTCGTAGTTCAGCTCCTAACCAAGTTTAATTTGCTTTTCCTTTCAATGTCAGAAAAGTTTTCAGTTCCACTTTCATCAAAGTTGAAAGAAGATGAAAAGTTTTGCTTCAGGTACGTATTTCTCCATCTTTGTATGTGGTTCCAATGTGTTTTATACCAATTTTTTATGTTTGTGGTCCCAAGTCTTTGAAACCCTAATTTTATATGTTTGTACTAATTTGATTGTGGTTGTAATACGGTGAACTGACTTTTATAATCGAAAAATGTCGCGGTTAAGCAAGAGTCGCCACCGACTTTTATTTTGTCCAATGTTAGGAAAGGTAAAAAATACAGAAAAAGACCTTTTAGAAAGAAAACGGGCTCGGGGGGTAAGTTATGAAAAGGGAAGGTGTAAGCACCCTTTTCATCCGTAGTTATCTACGGGCTCTTAATTTGCTTAGCTCATGTTTGTTTGTTTGTTTTGAAAGGAGCATAAGGACTTTAGCGTAAATGCGTAGCCTTAGTTTTTTGAAATAGTAGTGAAAAGATGTTCTTTTATTGAGCTAGGCAGGTTAAGAGCACTACCCTAACTACTTGGTCCTTTTCTATACTTTTTACGATTCCCAGGATCATCCATACTATATAGAAGTAGGAAATCCTGGTTATATTGGACGTGCGGGTCATCGAAGGGTCATCGAGGTCGTTTGAAGGCAACAGGATAGAGGTACCTTTAGCAAATTCGAAGGGGCAGTCGTCACTTTTTCGTAGGCAACAATCGAGGGATTAGATCATATCATCGTAGGCAACATCGTGGGTCATCGAGGGACTTATGATCTTTGCGATGATTTTTAATCGAGGGACTTCTGCTAATGGATACCTCTACATTCGAGGGACACGACCTTATTTCGAAAGGCAACCAGGAGGGGCGTACCTTAAGCGTGAGTGTGTGAACAGTAAAATAGGTGTGTTAGATTCAGTTATTTGATCTTTGAAATTAGTGAGCTAACGGTTCCATTTTAATCTTATCATACAATCCTATTATCATTCATCTAAGCAGTTATATAGCAGTTTATATGGTGCGGAAAGTAAAAGCAGAAAGGTAAAGTCCTAAGCTATTACATGGCTTTGGGAGAGGGGATTACAATAAAGACCTTGCGGGAAAATAAAGTGCAGAAAGTA
Organism: Vicia villosa; assembly: GCF_029867415.1. Classification (NCBI taxonomy): domain Eukaryota; kingdom Viridiplantae; phylum Streptophyta; class Magnoliopsida; order Fabales; family Fabaceae; genus Vicia; species Vicia villosa. The sequence goes on along the minus strand of NC_081186.1, from coordinate 115,624,279 downwards.
AAGTCCTAAATTAAAACTATTACGTCCCTTAGCAGTTACAATTATATGTATAGAATGTTAAGCGAAATTTGTGAATGTCCATGAAGATAAACCAAACGCTTCAAGGTTAATACCTCACAATCAAAGATAAAATGTTAGTAATAACATATAGCAAAGTTATAAATAATTATTGATAAAAATTAAATGACAAAAGAAAATTTAAATAAAGACTGAACAAAATTTTAAAGAGAAAATAAGCATTTAATTAAAAACTAACAAAACGTTTTTGTATTATTATTATTAATTTGAATTAGATTAAACTAACTAAATGAATCTAATTAGTATTAACTTAACTGAAAAATTATAATAACTAATTATACTATTTACACGTAAAAATTAACTCAGACTAAATGAGATATATACTCTTGTAGCTTTACTTATTTTTTATTGTTGAGACCTGAGACTAAATGAGATTTGACCGGGTTTATTGCATATGAGAGGCCCACCGAAATTCAAATGAGAGAGAAAAAAAAACCTAAAGATAATTGAGGTGGTCCGCCCCCCATTATCTCCAATCTAATCCGTTTCACTCTGTTTCTCTTCAATCGACTCTCCCCTATTCTTCATCAATAAACACGTAAAAACAAACAACAATCCTAACTCAGACTCCTACTCTCTCAGTTCAACTCTCCTTTTCATCACCAACAATTCGAACAATGAAGAAATCGACACGGATAAGATGCAAAAGCGACATCAAACATACAGCAACAACAATTTAAATCACAGAGCTACAAATGAGTAAAATAGAGTTGAAAGTACCGGATCGGAGTCGAAGGATGCGTCGAGTCTGTTATTGTTGGATTCCGACGGTACTTCCACGTTGTGGATCCGGTGAGTCCGCGATGGCTGTTGTTGATGAAGCGTTGTTGAGCTTCGTCGATGAGAAGCAGTTGAGATTGCTGCGAAATTGTGAACGTGCGTATGAACCTGCAAATGTGTTGATTATTGAATCGATATTCTGTTTTGCAGGTGCTTGCTTTGCTGAGTTTGAAACATGTGGGATCTTTAGTCACAACTTCTTTGCGGCCGGATTAAGATGCACTTTTCGTGAATGTAAGGTCCTGCAGTGGCTTGAGGAGATTGTTCGGATCGATGATGGATGTTGTTGAGTGATGTGGCATCAGTTTCCAGATCTCCTTCTTGTTCGGTCTCTTCCAGTTTTATGGTATGTATTGGGATTTTGAATCTGAAACTTCTCTTCTGGACCAGGATCTGCACCATCTCCAAACTAAACGTTGCTCAGCCCTTCTTCTTATTCTTTCCTGCACAACAACAAAGGCAACAACACAAGTGATAAAATTGAATGTATTGGCCGAATAGATGTTGTATTGAATTTGCAGATTAGTGAATGGTTAAAGATTTAGAGTTTTAAGAATCTTGTGTTGTATTATGTATTTACATATTTTACTATTAGTGAATTCGAATATGAAAAGTATTGTTAATGTTGTGGTTTTAGATAACAAACAAAATTAATTAGAGTTAGTAGATATATATAAAAAAAGATTCAATAACATTTAGATGATAAAAAAACCAGTAAGAATTATTGACGGTAGTAAAAACATAAAAATTAATACATTAGAAAGACTAGTATATTGTTAGATCAAACGGAAAAAAAACATTAGCATAGTATTTGTAATGCAATATATACGTAAAAATAAATATTTTTTAAAGAAAGAAACCATCAGGTAATTGTCATCACGTGGTTAAAAGCTCAAAAGTAAAAATAAATTGAGGGGCCTCATATGCAAAATCATCGGCCAAAAAGATTGTAAAATCATTTTTTTTTTAAAAATGAGGCCTCAGGTGTCATCATTGGCCAAAACAAGGTTAAAAAACCGTAGAAATTGTTTGTGTAAAAAGCTTAAAAAATGTGGGTGAAATTTGAGAGAATTGTTAGAAAATTGTTGGTTTGAAAAAGGTTTAGAAAAACGGTGATTGGAAGAGAATGAGAATTGTTGGTAATTGTTGATGAAAAAAGAGGGTGGAGAATGCCCTATTTATAGAATAGAATTAGGTTAAAACCACTCCTAAAAAGGAAATGATCCAACCCAAAGGCCCATGGACCTTTCTTGATGACCAAGATTGAGAACCTGGACGTCCTTGTGTCCAAGTTCGTCCAGGTACAAAAAAGATTAAAAATAGTTTAAAAAACTGATAAAATGCACCCAGCGGGATTCGTACCCGTGACCTTCAATATGCAAGCCTTTCCTTCTTACCAACTGTGCTATGTTATTTATTTGAAATAAAAAACCAATTGAAAGTGTATGAAGCATCAGCTAGTATTTTTCTATTTACTAAAATATAAGCAATTTAAGAGTAAACTACTATATTTTTAAAATAGACTTTAAATCGAATATTTATAAAATTCAGGATGTCAGTGTAAATGAACCCAAGATTTTTATAAAACCCAATTTTTGAAATAGTTTTGAATTTTTGAAAAGTGTGGGCAAATTTTGGGGTATGACAGTTGCCCCTGTTCAATCTTCTTAAACCTGAGGATGTAGATTGGCTTGTTTGCCTATCGTAATCTGAAGGTGGAAGAGGATTGAACACTAAAATACCCCGAAAATTTGCACTTGCTGGTGCAGGAAGTAATGATGGAGATGGGCTTAAAGATGCCATCCAGATGTTTGACAAGATGTTTGTCTAAAGCAGGTGCTTTTCAGGCTGGATCGTGTGCATTGATTGTATCTGCAGGAGAGATGAAGTAATGTCTTATGGAAGACTATCTGGAGAGGTTCCTGAATAGGGTAGATCATTGACTGATGTAAAGGAGATTAGGCTTTAAACAAAGCTCGAGAAGAAGTGTCTTGTAGAAGATTAAATGATAAGCTCCTTAAATGGGCAAGAGATGTCTTAAAAAAAGAATGGATAAATATGTTAAAGAATGTTACCTAAAAAGGTGGAGATATGTCTTAGAGAAGACTACCTGAAAAGGCTCCTAGAAAGGATAAGAAGTGTCTTAGAAAAGACTACCTAGAAAGGCTCCTAGAAAGGATAAGAGATGTCTTAGAAAAGACTGGATAAATATGTTAAGGAAGATTACCTAAAAAGGTGGAGATATGTCTTAGAGAAGACTACCTGAAAAGGATCCTAGAAAGGATAAGAATTGTCTTAGAAAAGACTACCTAGAAAGGCTCCTAGAAAGGATAAGAGAGGTCTTAGAAAAGACTACCTAGAAAGGCTCCTAGAAAGGATATGATATGTCTTAAACAAGACTACCTAGAAAGGTTCCTAGAAAGGATATGATATATCTTAAACAAGACTAACCTAGAAAGGATAAGAAACGTCTTAGAAAAGACTACCTAGAAAGGTTCCTAGAAAGGATATGAAACGTCTTAGAAAAGATTGCCTAGAAAGGCTCCTAGAAAGGATGAGAAGTTCTTTGATTGTTTCTGAATTATCTTGGAAGAATAACCCGGAATGAAGCATTAGAATTGTATTTGTGTCTTGGATGAGCGCTAAGATTGAAACGTTGATACGATCGTCTTTAACCATGTCTGGATGATAATGTTCTTTTGATTGTGAAATGACCTGAAAAGGCAAAATTAGTTTTATGCAATGTCATGATGCATGTATTGTGTGATGAGATTCTCGAAATAAACGAGAATGTTGTATGTTATGTATGTAATGTGAATGAGGTTCTCGAAATAAACGAGAATGTTGTATGTTATGTATGTATTGTGAATGATGCATGGATGGACTATATAGTCGAAGCATATTGGTAACTTTGTATAACAATTGCTGGTTGAGAAAATAAATCTCTGTATGCTGCTGGAGATGATGACAAGGTGATTGTGTTGAGAATTCCTGTCTTTCGTTCGAAGATATCCAGCTGGGGATTTTTATTACCGCTTGGGGATGAAAGTATCTTGAGTGATTTGATCCTGATGTGCCCTGACTAGGGATAAGAGAGATGGATAACTGACCAAGTTTCCACCGTGAGTGCCAACTTTACTAGGACCAGTGAGTTTGAATAAACCCTGTTGGAGAAGAGGATTGTATCGAAGAGCCTGTAGTGTTGGGGAGCCAAGTCTCTGTTGCAAAGAGATTACTTGAAGATAACTCCTCGAGGATTACTCTGTGGGGATATTATCGTGAAAACAACTTTGTGGGTAAGATCCCTTGAGGTTTTAATTTTCATTGCCCCCATGTCACTTGTTGTTGGAAAACATTTTCTTAATCATATTTGGCCCTTTGCATGGGGGAGTCTACCTGCCCCTTGATTCAGTAACCTGGTACGCTTGATGCTTGAGATTACTGGAATTAGAACTTTGAAAGAGATACTGATCTTGCTACTAGTAGCTAAATAGCTTTTGCTGAGATTTGTGACTAATGCAACACGCCCAAAGTGATAGGCTTGCCTCTCTGACTGTTTAATGCCTTTGAGAGATTCTCTGAATCTTGACTTAATTGCCCCAGATGAATGAGATAATAACATGTCATGCCCCTTGTATATACAAGCTTTTGACTGACTGACTCAGGCGTACGAGACATCTCTGCAACTTTATCCGTCGGGGGGACTTTCTGAGATTCGTGCTATCATAAGAAACATGCTCCTGTATCATGAACTTAGGAATCATGCCCCTGGTTGATCAGGGTTGGAGGTAATTTCAACTGTGCTTGGGTGAATGCCCCTGATTGCCCAATGCTTCTGAGAGATTCTTCGAATCTTGACCTGATTGCCCCAGATATCTGAGCGCTTACTCAACAGAGTATTTCGAATGTTTTTTTTAGGGTGATCAAAATTTGAGATATTCTTGCTCGAACTCAACGGAGTTCTGAAAACAACGTGTCCCTTGAGAGGATTAAACTTTTCATCTGCAGCTCATGATGGAAGCTTTCCTGGTGTCAAGTACTTGTTCATATGCAAAGAATGTTTAGTATGAGAAATATAATTCTAATGCAAAGTTCATGTTTGTCTTGAAGTTTAAAAGGAGAATTTTTTTGAAAGGATGTCAAAACATCAATTTTTGTGTGAAAGATGGTGCGATACCGACTCAAGCATTTAGCAAAAACTCCTAGGAGTCGGTTTACCGTATTCTCATTATAGTATGCTTTCGAATTAACCATGCTTCAATTAGGACTTTTGAGGGTTGTAACGTGGCCAGGTTCACTGTTTTAGAAAAAAAGATTTTTAGGCTCAAAATTTTATTAGTGCCCACCCCCTTCGTGATGTTCTTCAACCTAAGTTCAGTTAACTTGACGTGAGAATTCATCCTTCAAGAGGAGTTTGAGACGTACGATTGAGGAGTTGATGAGGTGTTTAGACATGGCAGTCACTTACCTTTTATTCTTGGTGTCTGACCACACGATCTTGAATTTATAGACGCGCGAATTTGCCCCTTTTGTTGATTTTTTTTATTTCCCTAACTTTTGCGTGGGAAAATTCTTTTGAATTCCAAGTTTGAAGTCCAGCGGGATGCCCTAACTTTTGCCTAAGTCATTTTTTTTCAAGTTATTGACTTAGCGGGCTTTCTTTTTCTTTTTTCGATTCGTTCTTTTTTTTTTTAACAAGTCGTATGATCCTGAGACGTCTTCGATTTGTTGGAAAGATTGTGACTGCCTCATTTCTTGGTCGACGAGGGATAGTCGTTGTTGTATCGTCATATTTTAACCTCCTATTGCGAGAGATGACCATTGCGGTCTCGACTTTTCCTCAATGTTTTGAAGGATAACCATTGTTGTATCCTTAGATGCGAGCTCCTGCGGAATTTTGAACACTCAATCAGGTTAACTGAACACTACCCTGCCCCTGGGTTAAATGTGGGGGTTTTTCGTATAGAAAAGAAACTCCTACTTCAAGGCTCAAAGGGGTTGACAAGGGATTAACTTCCTTATATCTCCAGTGTTTGGATTTGAAACAATGCCTGTACATCATCAACAGGGTTTTACTCGAAAGCACACCATTTGAGATTATGGGTATTATATGTTCGTCATTCTCCCTTCAGAGTTATCATGCTTTATCGCCGAGAGTTTGGCATCACTAGCATAGAAAAACATGTTAGAGTGAGAGCAAATGATTTTTTTTTTGAGACAAACATATTCAATGCATTACTATTATAGTTCAAAAACAAACAAGTATTGCATATAAACAGTATTAAACAAAAACAAGAAAGATTACGCATGAAAATGCATGACGAATTTCGAATTGCCAATGTTGAGGAGATTCTCTCTGTATAGACTTATTGCTTCATAAGATCCATTGAGTCAGAGGAGAACTTCAAATTTGGCCTTCAGGTATGAATGATGATAGCCTTTGCGTCAATCAGGTCTTGAACCTTGTCTTGAAATGGTTGACAATCATCGATCAACTGACCAAGTGCCCCAGAGTGGAAAACAAACCAAACGTTCGTATCTGAACTACAAATTACTCCTAGAGGAAGATACCGATAAAGCCACATAGGAGTTGTAAGCATCCAGATTCAGGGATAGTAAGAATGAAATAGTAAGAAGATGAGAAGGTTGTCCTTTAGAAATTTTGGTTGCAGCTTCGTCTGAAGAGCTTTGACTATTCATCTTTGGACGTCCTTCTATAAGAATCAAGCTTACCATATCCAGTGGGTCATAGCCTCTGATTCAGGGTATGCTACTTTTGAGTTTGAAGGCATATAGCTAAAGGAAAATAAATCCTTTTGCCCCTTGATAGGAACTGTACCTTTGAGTTTGAAGGTATCTGGCTAGAGGAAAATAAATCCTCGTACCCCTTGTTAGGAATCTGGCTCTTGATGATGGCACCTGGAATTGCGCGCCCTAAATACTTGAGATCCTTGAAAAAGGTTAGTTAGGTGATGAGGACGAGTAAGTCCTACAAAGAGTTCAAGTTGTTAGCATACACACAAATCCTGCAAGGAAACCAATTGGTTATGGTATAAACAAATCCTGCAAGGAAACCAAATGGTCAGGGTATAAACAAATCCTGCAAGGAAACCAAATTGTTAGGGTATAAACAAATCCTGCGAGGAAACCAAACGATTAGGGTATAAACAAATCCTACAAGGAAACCAAACGATCATGTTATAAACAAACCCTGCAAGGAAACCAAACGGTTAGGGTATAAACAAATCATGCAAGGAAACCAAATTGTTAGGGTATAAACAAATCCTGCAAGGAAACCAAACTGTCAGGGTATAAACAAACCTTGCAAGGAAACCAAACGGTTAGATAATGAATACAAACAAGTCACACAAGTAGCCTTAGGTTTAAAGGCTTGCATGAAGTTCAAACGTAAGTACCGTCCCCACTGAAGTTTAGTTGGTTCAACCTGTCCTAGATAAAGATCGGGTTCTAAGGAGCTCATATCATTGACCTTTCTCGAAGGCGCTTATCTCAGTTCGGCGATCGAATCACCAACCGAAAAGGTCCCGAAAGTCCAGTCCATATGAGTGTAGCTTCGAGTATCAACCAACTTCAGTCGGAACCAAAGTCAGCCATCTCGCTACTTTCTAAAAGGCCAAAGTTTAGTTCAATTAAGGTTCTAGGGGCGAATTAGTGCTTAATGACACCACGCGGTAGCCAAGCATTTCCTCAGGTCGGATCCCAAGGAACACCAGGACAAACCAATGTGTCACACTAACGATGGCCATCAGATCAACCACATCAGTATACGCTGTGCAGTCTCCTTGATCTCATGCCATTTACCTAAGGTACTCAGATCCGGGTGTAGGATCTTTCACACAATAACAAACCCAAGCATTTCCCTTAAAAATAAAGCATACAAACAAACAATTAAAAACATTTACAATGAACTAAGCCCTAAGGTAAACCCCTCTTAAAGAATCCCCAGCAGAGTCGCCAGTTCTGTAATACGGTGAACTGACTTTTATAATCGAAAAATGTCGCGGTTAAGCAAGAGTCGCCACCGACTTTTATTTTGTCCAATGTTAGGAAAGGTAAAAAATACAGAAAAAGACCTTTTAGAAAGAAAACGGGCTCGGGGGGTAAGTTATGAAAAGGGAAGGTGTAAGCACCCTTTTCATCCGTAGTTATCTACGGGCTCTTAATTTGCTTAGCTCATGTTTGTTTGTTTGTTTTGAAAGGAGCATAAGGACTTTAGCGTAAATGCGTAGCCTTAGTTTTTTGAAATAGTAGTGAAAAGATGTTCTTTTATTGAGCTAGGCAGGTTAAGAGCACTACCCTAACTACTTGGTCCTTTTCTATACTTTTTACGATTCCCAGGATCATCCATACTATATAGAAGTAGGAAATCCTGGTTATATTGGACGTGCGGGTCATCGAAGGGTCATCGAGGTCGTTTGAAGGCAACAGGATAGAGGTACCTTTAGCAAATTCGAAGGGGCAGTCGTCACTTTTTCGTAGGCAACAATCGAGGGATTAGATCATATCATCGTAGGCAACATCGTGGGTCATCGAGGGACTTATGATCTTTGCGATGATTTTTAATCGAGGGACTTCTGCTAATGGATACCTCTACATTCGAGGGACACGACCTTATTTCGAAAGGCAACCAGGAGGGGCGTACCTTAAGCGTGAGTGTGTGAACAGTAAAATAGGTGTGTTAGATTCAGTTATTTGATCTTTGAAATTAGTGAGCTAACGGTTCCATTTTAATCTTATCATACAATCCTATTATCATTCATCTAAGCAGTTATATAGCAGTTTATATGGTGCGGAAAGTAAAAGCAGAAAGGTAAAGTCCTAAGCTATTACATGGCTTTGGGAGAGGGGATTACAATAAAGACCTTGCGGGAAAATAAAGTGCAGAAAGTAAAGTCCTAAATTAAAACTATTACGTCCCTTAGCAGTTACAATTATATGTATAGAATGTTAAGCGAAATTTGTGAATGTCCATGAAGATAAACCAAACGCTTCAAGGTTAATACCTCACAATCAAAGATAAAATGTTAGTAATAACATATAGCAAAGTTATAAATAATTATTGATAAAAATTAAATGACAAAAGAAAATTTAAATAAAGACTGAACAAAATTTTAAAGAGAAAATAAGCATTTAATTAAAAACTAACAAAACGTTTTTGTATTATTATTATTAATTTGAATTAGATTAAACTAACTAAATGAATCTAATTAGTATTAACTTAACTGAAAAATTATAATAACTAATTATACTATTTACACGTAAAAATTAACTCAGACTAAATGAGATATATACTCTTGTAGCTTTACTTATTTTTTATTGTTGAGACCTGAGACTAAATGAGATTTGACCGGGTTTATTGCATATGAGAGGCCCACCGAAATTCAAATGAGAGAGAAAAAAAAACCTAAAGATAATTGAGGTGGTCCGCCCCCCATTATCTCCAATCTAATCCGTTTCACTCTGTTTCTCTTCAATCGACTCTCCCCTATTCTTCATCAATAAACACGTAAAAACAAACAACAATCCTAACTCAGACTCCTACTCTCTCAGTTCAACTCTCCTTTTCATCACCAACAATTCGAACAATGAAGAAATCGACACGGATAAGATGCAAAAGCGACATCAAACATACAGCAACAACAATTTAAATCACAGAGCTACAAATGAGTAAAATAGAGTTGAAAGTACCGGATCGGAGTCGAAGGATGCGTCGAGTCTGTTATTGTTGGATTCCGACGGTACTTCCACGTTGTGGATCCGGTGAGTCCGCGATGGCTGTTGTTGATGAAGCGTTGTTGAGCTTCGTCGATGAGAAGCAGTTGAGATTGCTGCGAAATTGTGAACGTGCGTATGAACCTGCAAATGTGTTGATTATTGAATCGATATTCTGTTTTGCAGGTGCTTGCTTTGCTGAGTTTGAAACATGTGGGATCTTTAGTCACAACTTCTTTGCGGCCAGATTAAGATGCACTTTTCGTGAATGTAAGGTCCTGCAGTGGCTTGAGGAGATTGTTCGGATCGATGATGGATGTTGTTGAGTGATGTGGCATCAGTTTCCAGATCTCCTTCTTGTTCGGTCTCTTCCAGTTTTATGGTATGTATTGGGATTTTGAATCTGAAACTTCTCTTCTGGACCAGGATCTGCACCATCTCCAAACTAAACGTTGCTCAGCCCTTCTTCTTATTCTTTCCTGCACAACAACAAAGGCAACAACACAAGTGATAAAATTGAATGTATTGGCCGAATAGATGTTGTATTGAATTTGCAGATTAGTGAATGGTTAAAGATTTAGAGTTTTAAGAATCTTGTGTTGTATTATGTATTTACAGATTTTACTATTAGTGAATTCGAATATGAAAAGTATTGTTAATGTTGTGGTTTTAGATAACAAACAAAATTAATTAGAGTTAGTAGATATATATAAAAAAAGATTCAATAACATTTAGATGATAAAAAAACCAGTAAGAATTATTGACGGTAGTAAAAACATAAAAATTAATACATTAGAAAGACTAGTATATTGTTAGATCAAACGGAAAAAAAACATTAGCATAGTATTTGTAATACAATATATACGTAAAAATAAATATTTTTTAAAGAAAGAAACCATCAGGTAATTGTCATCACGTGGTTAAAAGCTCAAAAGTAAAAATAAATTGAGGGGCCTCATATGCAAAATCATCGGCCAAAAAGATTGTAAAATCATTTTTTTTTTTAAAAATGAGGCCTCAGGTGTCATCATTGGCCAAAACAAGGTTAAAAAACCGTAGAAATTGTTTGTGTAAAAAGCTTAAAAAATGTGGGTGAAATTTGAGAGAATTGTTAGAAAATTGTTGGTTTGAAAAAGGTTTAGAAAAACGGTGATTGGAAGAGAATGAGAATTGTTGGTAATTGTTGATGAAAAAAGAGGGTGGAGAATGCCCTATTTATAGAATAGAATTAGGTTAAAACCACTCCTAAAAAGGAAATGATCCAACCCAAAGGCCCATGGACCTTTCTTGATGACCAAGATTGAGAACCTGGACGTCCTTGTGTCCAAGTTCGTCCAGGTACAAAAAAGATTAAAAATAGTTTAAAAAACTGATAAAATGCACCCAGCGGGATTCGTACCCGTGACCTTCAATATGCAAGCCTTTCCTTCTTACCAACTGTGCTATGTTAGTTATTTGAAATAAAAAACCAATTGAAAGTGTATGAAGCATCAGCTAGTATTTTTCTATTTACTAAAATATAAGCAATTTAAGAGTAAAATACTATATTTTTAAAATAGACTTTAAATCGAATATTTATAAAATTCAGGATGTCAGTGTAAATGAACCCAAGATTTTTATAAAACCCAATTTTTGAAATAGTTTTGAATTTTTGAAAAGTGTGGGCAAATTTTGGGGTATGACAGTGGTCCTAATGTTTGAAACCGAAACATTGTTTAATCTAAAACCCTAACCCTAAAATTTGTCTTATTCAGGCCAGCTATTGCCCAAAAAGTTAGGCTAAGGATTCACCATCGTGGTAAACTTATTCATAGTCCTGTTAAATGGTACATAGATGGGGTTGTAACAGAATTGAATTGGGCATGGGATGTTGATTTTATATTATACATAGAACTAGAGAAATTGATTCATGAGGTGGGATATACAAGTTTGAAGTGTATTTGGTATGTAAATCCTAGGTTTAGTTTTGCCAGGGGTCTGACAGCTATAGAAAATGATAGGGATGTACTAAGATTTATTAAAGATGTTGAGGGATTTGATATTGTGGATGTATATGTCAAGCATGCTATTGATATACCTGAAATAATAGATGAGGGTGCAGACATGGATGAGGATGGTACTAATGTAAATGTTGAGAATATGGCTGAGGGTGAAAATATGAGTGTTGAAGGAGTGGATAATGCTAAAGGTGAGAAAAATGCTGAGGGTGAGGATAATGTTGAGGTAGAGGATAATGCTGAGGGTGAGAGTATGAATGAGGCTGATAATAATATTGATGGTGGTACAGATGATGATGGTGACTTTGTGCCTGATTTTGATGAGGAGTCTATAGAACTGGATTGGACTACTATGTTACCTACAAATACATCAGCAATGCCAACTGAGAATGTTGTGGATAAGGACTCATATCAGCTATACACTCCACCAGGTAGTGAAGATGAAGAAGAGTATGAACATTTTCCAAATTTCCAATGTAGTGAAACTAAAAAGTTCAAGTTAGGGTTGGTGTTTAACAACAAGGATGTTATTAAGGATGCTGTCAAAGAGTATGCAATGGTTAACAATAAAAAAGTGTAATTCAAAAAAATGATGTAAAAAGGGATGGTGGTCAATTGTGAAGAGGGATGCAATTATCATATGAGGTTTAGTAAGAGGGCTGGAAATCAGTTTTGGCAAATCACCTCTTTGTATGAAGAACATGATTGTGTTAGAACTTATGTTTATGTAACTCTTTTAATTGTAACTTTATACATACATTTTCAGGGACTTGTACCAGCTGTTTAAGGTATAAGTGAACATGTTGAGCAAAGGTTGTGTGTAAAGCATCTGTATGGAAAATGGAAGAAGAAACATTCAGGGTTGGTTTTGAAAGAGGTGTTTTGGAGTGCAGCTAGGGCTACTACCATCCCAGAATGGGAAAGAGCAATGATTAGGCTTAATGCATTAAATAAAGAGGCTTGGAAATATATTAAGGAAATACCTGCAAAATTTTGGTCTAGATCACACTTCAAGACACATGTTAAGTGTGATCTTCAAGTTAATAATTGGTGCGAGGCATTTAATAGAGCTATTATGGAACACAAGGACAAACCAATAATAAGCTTTTTAGAGGGAATTAAACATTACATCACCAAAAGGATTACAAGTCACAAGGAAATGATGCAAAAGTACAATGGAGTAATATGCCCTAATATCCAAGTTATTATTAAAAAGAACAAGAAGCATGCTCATGGTTGGGCTCCTACTTGGCATGGAGCTATTCTGGAACACAAGGACAAACCAATAATAAGCTTTTTAGAGGGAATTAAACATTACATCACCAAAAGGATTACAAGTCACAAGGAAATGATGCAAAAATACAATGGAGTAATATGCCCTAATATCCAAGTTATTATTAAAAAGAACAAGAAGCATGCTCATGGCTGGACTCCTACTTGGCATGGTGATGATGACATGGCAATATTTGGAGTAACCAATGGGAGAGACACTTTCTGTATCAATCTCAAAGAGGGAACATGTTAATGCAGGAAATGGATGTTGAATGGGATTCCTTGCAGCCATGCAATCTCATGTATGTGGCAAATGAAGAAATCTCCAGAATATTATGTTGATGATTATTACAAGTAAGATTTATAGATGTTTGATATGGCTGTTATTAGTGTTAGAACAAGATTTGTTCTGATCAATATTCTTGTTTTGATGATAACAATGTATATGAATTTTGTATAAGACAATGTGGTACTCTAATCCTTTGCATTTTCTATTTCAGGAAATATATAAGGAGTATGCACAATTCAGCGCTAAGAAGCATTGACTCAGAAGGTTCAGGATTGCAACATCAGAACATGCTCTCGCAAGACATCAGAAGATGGTCAAGCAGAATCAGAACATGGTCTATGAAGCATCAGAAGAACATGAGATCAGAAGCAGAAACACTGAAGTTCTTATGGTATCACACTCAAGCTCTTCAAAGTCAGAAGACAAGAAGATGCTCTGCACCAAGCTGAGACTCTGATTATTCAAACGTTGTATTCAAACATGAGATCAGAAGTTAGTACTAGATGACAGACTATTAAGTCTAATCTCTGACTGACAAAAGGAACGTTAGAAGCTACAAAATGCAAAGTCAGTAAAAGCAGGAAAAGCATGGCTCGAGGTAGTTGACAAAATAGTGAAAACATTAAATGCAAAGCTGTCCAGTCACGCAACACATTAAATGCAATTCAACGGTCATCTTCTCAAACGCCTATAAATATGAAGTTCTGATCAGAAGCAAAATAAAACAACACTTGCAAAATACTGAAACGCTGCTGAATTCAAATCTCACGAACTTCATCTTCAACCTCACAAACTATTGTAATATTTAGTGAGTGTTAAGCTTAAAACTTAAGAGAAATATCACAGTTGTGATTATAGTTTTCTAAGAAGCAATTCATACTCTTGTAAACATTTATTTTTACATTGATTGTAAAAGGTTCCTAGAGTGATCAGTGAGATCAGTAGACTCTAGAAGACTTAGAAGTTTCTAAGTGGTGATCATTGATCGTCTAAGAAATTATAATTTCCAATAATTAAAAAAAAGTTTTTTCATTGAATAAATTTCCGCGTTCAATTAAAAAATGCTTATTTTGTGAAAAGAAAAAAATTAGTAATATATAATAAAATATTAAAATGGGGTAGTTTGTTTATATATAATTGAAGGAGAAAAATAATGGTTTATTTAATTATTTTAGTGGTATATAGTTGTAAAAATTCGTTTAGACTCGTACCGGTTAATTAAGAATAAAATTATGTTTAAATTGGAGAAATATAACAAAGCAGAATGGACTAAAATACGATTGAATAAAAATGGAGCAAAATGAAACATAGATTCTAAAAGTTTATTCTTTATTTATGTATTTTTTTTAATGATTTGACAGAATAGAACAAAAAAAATTAATTTATTCTATTGTATACACTCCAAATTGAATGAGTGAAAATTAAAATATTGGATAAAATATGATAGAATGCATTTCATTATGTTATGTTCTATTCGATTCATTTTCATCAATCCAAACAATAGAATATATCATTATTTCACTTTACTCCATCATGTTTCATCAATCCAAACAACAAAATATAACATTATTTCACTTTATTCCATCATGTTTCATCAATCCAAACGTAGCCTAAGGGGCTGTTTGAGAGTTGATTTTTGAATGATTTTTTAGCGGAAAACTTTGGAGTAGGGGTGTTCAAAATCAAACCGCCCCAATACAAAACCGCAAAACCGAACCGAACCAAATCAAAACTGCAAAAAAATATATTTGGTTCGGATGTGTTTGAGCATTTTTTAACAAAACCTCGCAGTTCGGTTCGGTTTGCAATTTGTAATTAATAAACCGAACCTAACTGCATTACGTTACAACCAACATTCACTTAACCCTCATCCAACCAATACTCAAACCTATTATGCCTTAGTCTCACGATTACAAATGATTTTTTCTTACTTACATTAAAAGTTTTAGTTTAAGTCTTCTCAAATCTCACCTAACGGCATCGTGTCTTTTTCTCATCTTCTTTTACAAGTACATATCACCTCTTCTTCTCTAGTCTCTCATCTCTTAAATTCTTTCTTTTTCATCTTATTATTTTTATTTTACTGTTCTCTCTTCCAATTACGTTTTTAATACTCCTCTTATTCTCTAATCTCTCATCTTTTTTGTTATTTCTTTTTCATCTTCTCTAATCTTTGACTCATCTTCTTTTTCTATTTCATTACAAATGTTTTTTATATTGTTTTATGCTACTATTTTATATTTTTTTTATTTCACTTTGATATTTCTGTATATTAAATGGAAAATTGTTGTCCAAATATGATGATTTTTGTTGTTATTTGATAACACATATATGATTAAATACAAAATTATGTTGTCATCTATATGTGCATGTATGGTTCAATAATTTTAAAAAAAAATCGAACCAACCCAAACCGCATTGATTTGGTTTGGTTTAGTTCAGTTTTATTACTAAAAGTCAACCGAACCAAACCAAACCGCCTAAATCGCATCGCGAACACCCGCTACTTTAGAGGGTTGCATCTATATCTAAAAATATGTGATATTTTTTAAAAATTAAAAAAAATACGTAGTATATTATTTTTTTTACTTTTTAAAAATATCAAATATATTTTTAAATATAGACGCAAACCTTCAAAAATTTTCCCTTTAAAAAAGTCAATTCCGAAACAACCCCTGAATGACCAACTATAATTGTTCTACGGCTATATATTTACGCGACCCAACTCGACCCGACCCGACCCATTTCCTTAAAGCATAGGCTTAAAACAAAACTATAAATTAAAACCCTAAAACAACGTTGGTCCGTTTGGAAGTTGTTTGCACTGAACTACACGGGAGAAACCCGCTGCCGGAATCGGTCGTTCGCCGCCGCGAAACAGTTTGAAAGTTCAGCTTTTAATACACGGTTACGGTTCAGTAGGTATGAAAAAGCATCTCACTCCATTGTTCAACTGCTTTTGGTGCTTTCATTACTTTTACCGTATACAAGTCATTTGTTAATTTTACATTGAAATTGATTCATTCATAGGTTAGAAACTGAGAATGGAGGAAGAGAATAAAGAAATTGAATCATTTAAGGATTTGGGCTTGAATGAGTCATTGGTGGAAGCTTGTGAAAAGCTGGGTTGGAAGAATCCGCTTAAGATTCAAATAGAAGCAATTCCTCAAGCTCTACAAGGTTAGATGTAATCTTTGCTTCTATATTGATATTTAAATATGTGTGGCATTGACACCATAGTTTCTACTTGTATTAAAATTATAGTAGCGTCCTAGAATTGGTCTCTAGTTAGTCATTTTCGTTCTATCGTTAGTTATTAGTTAATTTGGTCATTGTTCCGTGCTGGAACTAGAGTTAATTGGAAAATATGAATTAAGAGTTTGTTACGAGCTTCTAGTGAGAGGGGACTGACTTGTAAGTTGTAAGGTTAACACTCCAACGCTCAAGTCAGTGTGAGATTGAAAAAGTGGTGTTTGAATGAGAAAAGATTTGAATATTTGTCAAGTGGTGTACTTTCGTCTTTAAATAGGAGAAATGGTGGATAATTGCACACGCGCCGTGGAGCGGTGTGGGATGCGGTCAACCGTTGGATTGAGCTGGGCGGTTAGCAAGGCATTCGTGTGAGGGATTGCCTGCTCTACGGAGAGAAAGAGTATACCTTTTCCGCGTTCAATAACTCGTTGCTTCATCATTGGGCCTGTCTTCAGTCCTCAAATATATTATTAGTTTGTCACTTTGGTCTTTAGTTACAAATAGAAGAAACATTGAGAGATGTTTTTGTAATTTTGATGCAATCGGAGATTATAGTTATAGTAATCTGATTTTGAACCCGGAATTTTATACATGAGTATTTTAGTTTTTATATTTTCAATTTCATCGCATTATTGTGTTCAACGGTGTTCTATTTCAACCTTTATATTTTCCCCATCTTTAGTTCTTGAGGGTGGCAGTTTTAATGATAGTTAATCTATATTAACTTTCTGGCTATTTATATTTTGTGTTTATTAGGGAAAGATGTGATTGGAATTTCCCAAACGGGTTCTGGTAAAACTGGAGCTTTTGTTCTTCCTATATTACATGCACTCTTAGAATCACCATATTCTCTCCGGAACAATTTCTTTGCTTGTGTAATGTCTCCCACAAGGTTTGATAATTAGATACCCGATCATGGATTTAATATTCATATAATTCAGATTTATATGATGTAATTATTCTCACTGATATTTAACTAGTGTATTTCTTCTCTTCCAACCTTTTTTCGTAATCTAGGGAGCTTGCTTTTCAAATTGCTGAACAATTTCAAGCTCTAGGTTCTGAAGTAGGTGTCAAGTGTGCTGTGGTGAGATTCTAATGCTTTTTTCTTGCATAATTTGTTATGCATGAATTTCATGTTATTTAGTTCATTACATGTTTGTTTTGTTGTTTTGCCCAATCATATGGTGGTTATCGACATGCATTACTAAATAATCTATTTTGATTGGTATCTTTTCCTTTTTCTATAGCTTGTTGGACAGATTGACATGGTAAGACAGGCCATCGAGATTGCAAAGCGACCTCATATTATTGTAAGTGTTATTGTTTCTGTAGGCATGCTTGATTTCATTTGTTTTTTCTACGAGTATAAAATTAAGATTGTATTTTGATTTAGTGCTACTTTTAGTCTTCTAATTTTATCAGTCCTGTGTTTTGTTTTTCCTGTGTTTTGATTTAGTGCTACTTTTAGTCTTCTAATTTTATTAGTGCTACTTTTAGTATTTTGATGATGTTTTACTCTTGAAGGTCGGGACACCTGGACGAGTCTTGGATCACCTAAAAAACACCAAAGGATTTTCTCTTGATAAACTGAAATACTTGGTATGATTTCTACGATATTTTGATTTAAGCTTGAGTTTTATTTTTCATATTGAATTCTAGCAGGAACCAAATTTAATGTTCATATATATTGACATTATTTTCTGCATCATAAGGAGATGTTGATAAATTTGTGTTTGCTTTGTACAATGCTTTACACAATGTCTTTTTCAAACATGCCATATAGATGTAAGGTGTCGTGTTTCATACATAGTTGCATCTTGGACCTATTTGCAACTTTACAAAATAAAATATTTAAGTAATATTATGTACTTTTCTACCATATCATATTCTAGTCCACTTTTCTATGTATCTGGTGTTAGGTGGCCTTGTTTGATTGTTCTGCATTTTGAGCAGGTCTTAGATGAGGCAGACAGACTGTTGGATGAGGACTTTGAGAAAACGCTTACTGAATTCTTAGAATTTATTCCTCGTGAGCGGAGAACATTTCTTTTTTCAGCCACGATGACAAAGAAGGTAAATATGTAGGTTTATTAGTTATGGGGAACTTAATAGAATATTTATTGTTAACCCTTTTTCCCTTTGCATTTACCGGATGTGATATCTTAATATTCAAATGAAACCATTTTCTTTAAACATTATGAGATATGGAACCTATTACATGAGCCCTTTTTGGGAAGATTTTTAGCATCTAACATTATTCAAGTTAACAACTTTTGTATAGCTGTATAATAGTTAACGTGTATGCGTAGCTGCATAGTTGGTTATAACAATTGTTGTTTGTTACAATTGCTGTCATAACAGAATCTGACAAAGCCTCTGAAGCTCTCATTCTGTGAATATTCATGTACTAAATCAATCAATCTTTTTCTTTCATATTCACCTAACAATAACAAACGGGATTATCGTTTTTCTCTCTGATTCAATGTTTTCCTTTCCTTTCTCTTTGATTTCTTCAAACTATCTAATCATATTACTCTAGGTCAAATCTTGTTTACTCCCTCCATTTTTTACTATCAGTCGTTATGACATTTTCACTCGTATTAAGAAATATAATTATTATCGTATGAAAAAGAGAAATTATGAAGGATTTTACAAAATTGTCCTTCATTAATGATATGGAAAAAATAAATCTAAAGAATTGAAAAACGACTTATAATTCGATACAAATTTTCCCTGCAAAACAACTTAAATAAAAACAGAGGCAATATCATTTTAAATGACAAATTTTCTCTGATGGATCTTATGATGCATTATTAAATGAGAATACGGAGAGAAAGTAAAAAAAAGTCTGTTGAATTTTTTCTGTAATGTGTATTCAGTTTACAATAGAACTAGAAACAAGTATTTATACCTGTTTTCAACTGATACTAATTTAATTAGGGGCTGCGCTGACTCAGCACAGTTAGTTACAAGGCTAAGACCTTGTTTGGCTACTTACACCTCAAGGTAGTTACAAGATTAGAGCTTTGTTTGGCTATCTATCTATCTATTGTTTACTCTGTTAGCGATTGTGTAACTTATTCATTTGTAAACTTACAAGTTACAGTTGTAATAATAGAGAAATATGCACTCTCGCTATTTCAGGTCCAGAAGCTCCAAAAGGCTTGCTTAAGGAAGCCTGTGAAGGTACAACCATAAGATTTACAAATATCTTTATACTTATTATGCATAAGGAAAATTACTCTCCTCTGATTTCAGGGGAAGGAGCTGTATTTTTCTATTATGTACACAGGTGTTGTTATTCATAATTTTTTATTCTTTTTAGATTGAAGTATCATCCAAATATTCTACTGTGGACACACTGAAGCAGCAGTATCTCCTTGTGCCGGCAAAACATAAGGTTTTTCTTCTTCCTTGTCCAAAAATATTGTATCTCAAATATTTGGACTATCAATTGCACTTTGAAGTGAAACTATTATCTTATATGATTGTTTTCATTCATAGGATTGCTACCTTGTATACATTCTCACTGAAATGGCTGGAAGTACATCAATGGTATTCGCCGAGAAATGTGAGACAACATGGCTTCTGGCTTTGATTCTTAAAAATCTTGGTTTGAAAGCAATCTCAATTAACGGTCATGTGAGTCAGGTATACATATATACCACAACTCATTTATTATAAATTGTCATTTGCTCTAAACTGCCACGGTTTATGCCTAATTTTTATTTTTTTTTTACAGCCGAAGAGACTTGAAGCCTTGGAGAAATTCAAGTCTAGGGAGTGCAATATTCTCGTTTGTTCTGACGTAGCCAGTAGGGGACTTGATATTCCAGCGGTAGATATGGTGATTAACTATAGTATTCCCAAAAGCAAAGTTTATGTACATCGTGTGGGAAGAACCGCTCGTGCAGGGCGGTCTGGATTTGCCATTTCCCTTGTGAACCAATACGAAGTGGCATCGTACATGAAGATAGAGAAGTTTATAGGTGAGAGGAGTCTATCCTCTTTGCCTTTGCCTTAACATTTTAAGGAGCGAATCTAATACAACTAAACAAGTTTGTTTTTCAGGCAAGAAGCTACCAGAGTATCCTGCAGAGGAAGCGGAAGTTTTGTTTTTGAAAGAGCGCGTTAGTGAGGCCAAAAGATCAGCAGACAAGGTGAACTTTTTTGCATTTACCTTGTGTTTTAAGCTACTTTTATTCTTTCTGTCAATTTCTTAGTAGATTATGAAGGATTTGAAACAATTCTATTCTTATGTGATTTAGTTATTAATTTTCTATATACTTAATTGTTTGTATTTTGATTTGTGTAGGAAATGAAGGAATCCAGCGAGAAGAAGAAACGGAGGAGTGAAGGAGATTTTAGTGAAGAGGATGAGGACGACTTTGACAAATACTTGGGTGTCAAAAATAAAAATTCTTTCAAGAAGTTGAGAAGATGATAAATTAATAGTTAAATATATTTTTGGACTTTATAAAATTGGGACATTTTAAGTTTAGTCCTTGTTAATTTTTAATAGGTAATTTAGTCCCTCATAAAGGGTGGTTAACAAAAATGGTCCCTAGTGTTAAAATTGTACTATAAAAAACAAGATAAATATTCAATCTTGCCACATGAATACACTTTTTAAATGACTAGTGATTAATCAACTTTATTGTTTTTATATGTATTAAACAAAATTTCTCCAATTAAATATATCTGATTTTATGCATTTAAATTACAATAATAAAGTACCGTAGTCGAAATTTTGTTTCAAATTACATAATTTTTGTTTATCAACTTATTAAAATATACGATCCTAAAATTGTTAAAACTAAACAAATAAAAACATAAATAGATGAAATTTAAAAAAGCAACAAACTCATCCAAAGATAATAGTTAGGGTCTAAGCAGGTTATACAAAATTGAATAAATTGAAGATTCGAACTAAACCAAACCGAAAAAAAAAAAATTAATATAGTTTGGTTCAGTTCAAAAATTGAATCATCGAAAATTAAATTAGTTAGATTCAATTATGGATAATCCTTTTTTATAACCACAGAATCAATGAAGTGGTCGGATGTGTATAATTATTTCATTCTTGCGTTCCATGAGTAGTTGTTCCAACAAAACACAACATGCATGTGTTGCTCCATTTAATAATTTTTTTATTAGTATTCTCTCTTTCGATCTTTGAAAATGAATTAAAATTTTATCGTAATTGTATGTGTAATTTGATGATGAATCAAACTTAATTTTATGGTACTTTTATTTGTATTTTATGGTGAACTATTATCATTTACAGTAGGGGTGTACGTGGGTTGGGTCAACCCACAAAACCCGGTCAAACCCACCCAAAAAAATCCATAAAAGTGAGTTGGGTCGGGTAATTGGGTGGATATGGGTTTCAAAACTAAAAAACCCATTAAAAAATTTGGGTTTCGGGTAAAACCCAACCCAAACCCAAAAGACCCATTGGCCCACTAATCAAATATTTATTATTACAATTTTAATAATTTTGATGAATATTAACTTAGAAGTTGTAATTTTAGTCTCTAAATATTTACTATTTTAGTGAACCATGACATTAACTAACTTTGAATGTTTCACTTTTTGGTTATTTTAATGGTAATACAATTTTATGTCATGCAACTTTAATTTGTTGCTAGTATTTTATGATAATTTTTATTAGTTGATATTATCATTTATTATTATATAATGCTAAAAGATAGTAAAAATATATTATCTAATTTATTTAAGAACATATAAATTTTATATGAAAAAAAATATGACGACTCATCATTTAGTACTTAATTGTTAATAAGCGAAAAAAAAATATTTGGACAACCCACTACCCAACCCAATCCAACCCAAAAATTAGTGGGTTTGCCCAAACCGACCCATTGATGTAACGGGTGGTTAATTTACAACACCCAAACCGGAGTGTCCAATATGGGTTGGGTCTTGGGATTGGCCAAACCCAATCCAAATCGACCCATGTACACCCCTAATTTACAGTATGCAATATGAATTCATTAGTATTTAATGGTGAGTTATCTTCATTTTAAGCATGTTCTATGAATTTGTTTAATTTGAGGGTGAATGTATTAGTATTTGATGGAGTCAGATCATGATTATGTCGTATGGATTTATTAAATGAATTTGTTTAATTTAATTACAACTTGTTTGAAAATATCAAGCATGAAAAATTTGTTTGAAAGGCTAATAATTTTTGAAAAATTCATGCTATTTTATGCTATATTTTTTAATCTATCATTTTTTTAAAATAAATTTTCCATGCTCGATATTTTCATTTTTTAAACCGATCAACCAAACTAAACTAAATCGAATTAAAATAAATTAAACCGAACCATAAAAGAGACAAAATTTGTTCAGAGCCTAGTGTATTTTATCTCTAAAGCCTTACCTGGATCTTTGAGATGTTACCAAAAATATAGGTAGAATTGACCCTCGTTACTCTGGATATATGTGCTTGTAGGTACAATTATTTACGATTGTCAAATGTTCACGATGGTTTTGATGATGACAACACTATATGTCAAACGACATGATGCAGAAGTCTTCATCTGTCAAGAAGAAGCGGTGATCAAGATGTCATGTTAAGATGCTTCTGAGAGATTAAGATGTAAAATCAAATTCAATAAGGAAAGAACCTGAGGTCAAACGACGTTCGGTGAAGTCTTTGATGCTCTCTGTTCAAACAAACTTTGATGATGGAGTCTATAAAGAAACCATATTAAACCTGATACGCTAAAATAATCAAGTCCAAGCTGAAGTGGTGAACCAATGACGAATCAAGCAAGGAATCTTGAAGCTTCAAGGTTGTGAAAGAAAGGAAGTGTATGTTTACCAGTGTTTTTAGTAAACAATTACGAGTTTGGTTCACTTAAGAGATTAAACTCGAAAAAATCTCAAAGACAATTCGTGCAGAAAAGTCCTAAGAAAAGTGTTTGTGATTGAAACTTAAATCTTTGGATGAAGATAATAGACAAAAAAACATAATAAATGACATTAAGGTACAACCAAGGCAAAAAAGGTTAAGGATGAACACATTAACTCATGAATATGTACTCTTCAGAATGAAACATGAGAAAAGTATTTATCATATGCAGAAATACTTTATCCGCATTGTTAATCACATCACATGATAACTCTTGGAAAAGTTTTTCGAAATGAGTAATTGGTTGTAAAAGTCCTTAGATGCTTAAATCCTAGTTGGCAACCAAAAGTCACTGTGATCTTTGAATATATGGATTTGTCATCCATGAACTAGGATATTCTTTTTGGTAAATTGAAGGAACATGAGATGGAGCTAAAAAAACTTGTAGATGATGATGAGGGTGACAAGAAGAAGAAGAAGAAGAAGAAGAAGAAGAAGAAGAAGAATAGGGATAGAAATAGGCTGGGCCGAGCTAGGCTTTGCTAAGCCTGAGCCTGATCTGCTAAAAATTTCAAAACCTAAGTCTGACTCGTGGCCTATCAAAGGCTTGTTTTTAGGCATGAGTTTGGCATTTTCGAAGGTCTGATTGGTCTATTAGCCTACATAAAAGTCTATTTTATTAAACATTTTCAAATAAGCAATTCAACTAGTGTTAAAATAGGCTAAAAAATTAAAATATGTTTTGTGATATTTTTTTATTTGAGAGAACTTATGAAAACAACTTATGACATTATTCAAGAAGTTTTTTTTCTTCTTATTTTCATAAGTCCTTCTAGACTACTAAACTTTATTTTTGTATTTTAATTTAAAACCAAACACCATATAATAATAATAATACAATTATTCATATTTATTTAAATAGGCTATATGCTTTAAAGGTTTTTTTCAGCCTGTGACCTAACCTTTTAACTAAATAGGCTTATAAAAAGCCTGAGCTTTTTCTATTTTAAAAAATGTTTGGCCTGGCCTGGACCTATCTAGGCTAGGTTTTATACCTCTGTTATTGGCCTGACCTATTTCCATCCCTAAGAAGAAAAAGAAGAAAAGTCTTACTTTAAAAGTTACAATTGTAAAAAACATAGAGTCAACATAGAGTCAGAAGATGAAGCCTACAAGAGTTGAAGTGATGAAGACATGTTCTTCATGTTTAGAAAATTTAAGGAATCTCTAAGGCCCGAGAAACAAACTTAAGAATTTCAAAAGCAACAAGATAAACACAATAATGAAGGAAGGTAATTCCATCATACATGCTTTCAATGCAGAAAGAAAGGGCATAAATAAAACATAAATTCTCTTGGAACCAGAAAAGAAACTAGAACAAAAAAAAGTTCAAGAAACCTAAAAAAGAAGCAAAAAAGACCTATATCTCCTGGGGTGGCTATGACATAAAATCTTCAAATAATGAAGAAGATAACATTTGTCTCATGGTAGATAATGAAGAAGATGAAGTAACTTCACATTTCTCTTATCATTATTTATTATGAATTTGCAAGAAGTTAAATTAAGAAACAAGTAAGTTAAAACATCTTGTCTCCACTTCTAAAAACACTATTTCTTCCCCCAAATTTGAAAATTAAAACCTCTTGAAAGAAATAGAAAATCTTAAAGAAAGTCAAACTTTTTTAACTGAAATCTCTACCCCTTACCACAAATTATTAGATTAATCTATCAAGTCAAATCAATGAAATATTTTAAAATGTGAAAACAAGGATTTACAAAATACACTGGATAAGTTCACAAAGAGAAGAGGTAACTTGAGTCTTCATCTTGGAAATCAGAGAGAATCATCTAATAAGGTTAGTTTAATTTATGAACATGTTGTAGATAAATGTACAATAAGCGTGACAACCTCTAATGGACAATGATTGTCAGAGACTTTAAGGTTATGGTGGTATTGAGAGATAGATTATGTAAGGTAAGAATATACTGTATATGGGTGTTTCTCTCTGTGTTATTGATTCATTTATTTAGTATTGTGGTACTCAAATAGTTATAGCCCTCATGGATCTTTAATTGAACGAACCAAGTTTCCATAGAATATTACAATCTTCACAGGAATGGGTGGTTGATTCCCTGAAGTCTAGGAGGTGTATTTAAGCCCTACGAATTTCAAGGTACCGACTGTTGATGAAATGTATTCAAGGTGGGTAGATTATTTTATATCTTCTTCACATGGATTAGTGAGATATCACCGTTGTTTCACAATTACTATTAGTTTTAAGGTACATTTTATAAGGGTTTCAATTGTGAAAAAGTAACTTATTAAATTTCATGCAAAAACGGTAAGGGTTTGGAAATGTAACGATTAAAGAAACATGTCGGGATTAGATTTCATCAACCTATCTCTATGTATTATATTAATTAAGCATGTGAACTTATTTTATTAACTGATATAATCATGTATCACTCTTCAATACCGTTTATGTTAACCGATATTGTGATACTTTATTGTATTGTTTAATCGATGATCTCTCGACTAATTAAATAACACATTCAGCTCTAAGACTTGATACAAGTTAATATCAAACTCCAAATCTATGTCTAGAGTCTGGACTTTGATAGATGATGATCTTAGATCAAGATTTGATATATATTTGTCACTAGTAAATCAAACCAAAGAAATAATATTAAAGCAAAGATTAACATCTATATTGATTAATAACTAGTACACAAAACAAGAATTAAAAGAAATACATACGATCAAGATCGACTACATCCAATCTGGACACAAAGAGTTTATCTATCCATAGACAAGGTAGCTTGATTCACACGAAAGGTGAGAAGATGAACAAGCATCGAGGTTTATTCCTCGACTCTTGATGCGTTATCCAGCTTCGATTCTTCACTTCTGAACTTTCATAATGTATCTTTCTTGTTTCTCTCTCTAAAAATGGGTTTTGTTCATAAAATATCTAAAGAGATTACCTTCATGGGCAAAGATAAAAATAGTTATCGAAATTGCAGGATCTACCCAAGAGACATAAGTATCCTATTTTGCTTTTTAATACATAGTGGACACCACTTCCATCAGTCAAGAAAATAGTATGTTACAGAAATACATATGACCAAAAGACCAAAGGTAACACCCCAAGAAAATGCATAACTGATTCCATAAAGATTATGCAATGTCTTACCAAAAGAAAGATGACATGCGCTATCAACGATCCAGATTGCCTCAGAAAAACACTTAAGTACTCAAGTTTCTGAAGTTCCTCATAGTAAAGCATATGAAAAGATATCTAAAGCATTAGGCGCATTTAAGTTGCGAGTTTCCAATGACAATAATGCCATATATAGACTTTCCATTTATGTTGGGCTATGACCGACATCAAAAGACAAACACAACAAAACCCTCACCCTACAGATCTCGGGGGAAACTATTTTGAGCCTGTCAGAAGGCCCAATAAATGCTTCATAAAGAATACAATGATCCATTGCGTCACTCGTAGAGCAAATGTGCTATCCTAGGTTAGAGTGCATGTGATATATGTCCAAGATCCATCCAATGGACCACCATTTCCCACATCTAAAAATTAGCAAACTGTTATAAACGCTCTAATATAAGGATGAAGCACATCATTTTTAATGTATGATTTAAATTAAAACTTCATTCTCTCATCTTACTCTCATACTGACTTAAGCGTTGAAGTGCTAATTTTGAGGACTGACCCCTCTCCCAATGTACCAGAAACTCGAGTCTGCCGTTACAATCTACAACCTTTGTTCTCCAATCAAATTTGGTTCCCTCGTTAATCATCATTTATTATATGTATTATTCAACTATAACATTTTTAGAAAATATTGTGTTTACAATTTCAAATTTATAATGATAAGAGAAATCTTATTTGAATTAAAAAAATTAATATGATATTCAATACCATGAAAAATATATTTCAAATCAGTTTACCTTTTAATAAAATTGAAAAAAAAAACAATAGTTAAAAAATTCAACTTGTAAATTTATACACGTCACATATTTAAAATTGTGTTTATATTATATTCTTAAAATAGTCGACAATTACATATACTTAATATATGTATAAAATACAAATGAAAATCAAATTCATAGTTATTTAATATTTCTAATAATAACTATATTATGTTTGATAAATATTTATGCATAAAAATAAATACAAAAATAATTAATATAAAATAAAATTTGGTAAAGGTGAGTATATGTTTTCTAGTATCACCCAAATATAAAAATATACTTTATGTGAAAATATTATTTGAAAATGTATTTTTCCCACCCGGTTACTGTTTTTACTAATTTTTTTTTGTTGACAAAACTGTTTTTACTAATCTAGAGTTAAAAACAAACTATCAGCGCTCAATTTCAACGCTTAAATTAACAATTACCGCTTAAAAACACTTTTCCATATGAAAAACGATACTGACATAACAACATTACATAGTAGCCACACACACTTTACAATTTTCTCAACGCAATAAATTAAGTTTACTTTCAGCTTAATTAAGATTAATTAGTTAATAGTTACTACTTAACAAGTTAGCGTTGATTTCAATTCAACTTTCCTTGAACGAAAGGGAAAGAAAAAAAATGTGGAAATTCGGCGTCGTTTCGGTCTCCAAACTCGCCAGATCGCGGCGTTTCTCCACCGCGATTCCCGGTCCTTGCATTGTTCACAAACGTGGTGCCGACATTCTTCACGATCCCTGGTTCAACAAGGTCTTCCTCTCTCTCTTTCTCTCTACCTGCAAATTTTGAGTACAGTTTAGTTTAGCAGAATTGAAAAGGATGCTGTTTAGTTTCTGTTATTGTAGTTCCGATTATTTTTTGAATTTAGTTTATCTGTGATTTGATGAGTGAGACCATAATAAGCTGAGTTTTGAATCAGCTTAATTGTAGTGTAGTTTAGTGTGAATGAGTAATAGAGGAAGTAGAAAGTTATTTGATGCTGTTTACTTTCTTTTGTGTTATGGATGTTCATCAGAATTTTTGAAATAAATATTTGTTTTGAATTTTTGGCTTTTTAAATTCTTGGAATGCAGGATACGGGGTTTCCTTTGACTGAAAGAGATAGATTGGGGCTTCGCGGGCTTCTTCCTCCTCGTGTTATATCGTTTGAGCAGCAATATGATCGTTTTAGTAAGTTTGAGGCTGATGCTTTTGATATTGTAGTGTGTTTGGTTTCATGTTTTTTTATCTATTTTGTTGAGAGTTTAACATTGGATAGTGATATGGTTTGAAATTTTGAATAGTGGTTGTAACTTAAGGTAATCCTCATCCTAAGAGCTAGCTTTTTTCGGTTGAGTTAGGTCAAACCAAAAATTTAAGATAGTATTTTAAATCTGTTGGGCCTCCGGCATTTGTCAAATACTGCAAATTTAGTTCCATATGTCCAGTTTGGGATACAAAAGGGGCGTGCTGAGAGTCTCATATAGACAATGAGATGATCTTATTAGTAGCTATAAGTGAAGGACAACTCTCATCTTAAAGATAGCTTTTTGGGGTTTGATTAAGTCCAACTCAAATTTTCAGGCATTTGTAGTTTTATTCTTCACTAATATTTGATAGCCATGTATTATTATTATTATTTTCAGTGAATTCATACCGATCTTTGGAGAAGAATACTCAGGGACAACCAGAGAAAGTTGTTTCCTTGGCAAAATGGAGAATTTTAAATAGACTGCATGACAGGAATGAAATTTTGTACTACAGAGTGAGTTTGATGTTGAAGTTTGCTTTTTGTTGTAATCATTGCTGTTGCTCTTTTGAACTTTACATGCTTGGTGATTTAGGAGTATATCTGATTTTGTGTTTGATTCTTATGTTGCTATTCTTCAGGTTCTTATTGACAATATTAAAGAGTTTGCTCCAATAATATATACACCCACAGTCGGATTAGTGTGCCAAAATTATTCAGGGTTATTTAGACGGCCACGTGGAATGTATTTTAGTGCCAAAGACAAAGGGGAGATGATGTCAATGATCTATAACTGGCCAGCTCATGAGGTATTGCATTCGTTTCAGTAATACAAGATCATTTTCTTTTTAATTTCATTGTTGAAGTTCGAAATAACTCTTTGGCTTTCATTCTTCCCATCTAATCCCTATAGCTTACTGTTAAAGATTATGAACAATTGAATCATTTAAATTTTCTAATCCTTAAATATAGTAAATTTCCACTCCCTTGAGTAATAAACAGAAAATCGATTGATCTGGTACTGCAATAGTTTCTTATGAAGTAGTTTAATAAAAGAAATCCTTTTGTAAACAGCATGTCAATTTTTTAATCCTTTGTACAATCATTTTAGTTGCAGAGCAAATACATACCATGAATAGAGTTGATATTTTCTGTTTGTATAGATTTTTTTGATGACTTAGATCTCGTACTCCAATTGTGGTTACTTTTTCATCACTCAGTTCATTAAGTGAAAACAGATTGTCTTACATTTTTTCATATATTATGTTTCGTTTCAACATCTTATTGCTCTTTTACAGGTAGACATGATTGTCTTGACAGATGGAAGTCGAATTCTTGGATTAGGTGATCTTGGAGTTCAAGGAATTGGAATACCCATTGGAAAACTTGACGTGTATGTTGCTGCTGCTGGTATCAACCCCCAAAGAGTATGCTTCTTTTTATGTCTGTATCTTTTTAGCAGTCTTAATCTCTGTCTGTTACTGCTTTTGTGTTTTCTAAAATACATCTGGCAAGCATCAACAAGCATTTAAGCCAAATATTAGATGTGCTAGGATAATACTAGCCATATATCATCTCATTATTGCTTTTAATTTTGTAATGTGTAGTTATGTGTCTTTTATATATGAGTTAACAATATTTTCGTGACATTTTGTCTCAAGATCAGTCATGTGGAATAATATGTCAATTAGGTTCCTTTTGTTTAATCACCACTTGGTAAAAACAGTAATAAATCCTGTTAGCTCAACCTATGTTGTATTTTCAAATATGGCAGATACTACCAGTCATGCTAGATGTTGGCACCAACAACCAAAAGCTACTTGAAGACCGCCTTTGTGAGTAAAATTATTCTTAGATCTTGTTTGCTTATTTATAGCTGTTATACGTTTCATACTTTTATTTATTGGGGAGCAATGGAGCATGGATGAAAATGAAACCAAAAGATTCATGTTGGGCATGTCAATTAGTTTAATTTATCATCGACATTTAATTACAGTCTAAAAATACAAAGACTACCATGAAATATAGCATGCTAATTTATCTATATTTTGAAAGACTTTGGATTTTCTGGTGTTGTTTTCATGTGATAGATTTAGGACTTCGGCAACCAAGGCTGGAAGGTGAAGAGTATCTGTCAATAGTTGATGAATTCATGGAAGCGGTTCATGCTCGATGGCCTAAGGCCATTGTGCAGGTTTGTTTGTTTGTTTGTTTGTTTGTTTGTTTGTTATTTTTTGTTTTTTCTCCGGTGATTTTATGGTTTGCGTTTATTCTATCATTTTATATTTTATCAATTATTTAGTTTTGTAGCTAAGTTACCGTGCCAATTTATCAGTTTGAAGATTTCCAAATGAAGTGGGCTTTTGAAACCCTAGAACGATATAAGAAAAGGTTTTGCATGTTTAATGATGATATACAGGTGAGAAAGTGACATTAAATATTGTTGATATAGCATATTTTTAAGGTGTTTCCAATACTCTGTTATTGAAGTTGCTGCTGAAACATCAATATTACTGTGTGATATAGGGCACTGCTGGTGTTGCACTTGCTGGATTATTGGGAACAGTTAGATCTCAAGGTCGACCATTGTCTGATTTTGTGAACCAAAAGATAGTCGTGGTTGGAGCTGGGAGGTACTTGCAATGCTGATCATAATGAGCATAATATTGAATGTCCATTTTCTTTTGTTTTATCACATGCCTCATTATTGCTACTTTTTTTTTTCTTTTGGCCTTGATTCAGTGCAGGGCTAGGGGTTCTGAAAATGGCCATCGAGGCAGTTGCAAGAATTTCTGGGTGCAGTGAAATAGCTGCCAAAAGTCAATTTTTCCTGATTGATAAAAATGTATGCTTTCACAATCTATACCAGCATTTTCAGTCCATTAAGCTGCGATGCTTGAAAATCATAATTGTCTTGGTTTTCATATGCATAACAAACTGTCTAACTTGATTGTGATTAACTGAACTGTGTAATACCAACAGATTTTTTTATCATCACAATCTTTGTCTTGATTGGTTTGTTTTCATACCTAATGCTGTTTGCATATACAAGAAATAGATAACTGTGTTATGTGCAATCAATTTCTAAATGCTGCTATTTCATGTTCTGCTATTGATTTAAGTCTAATAACAACACCATCTTGATATGCAGGGTCTAGTCACAACAGAAAGGAAAAATCTAGATCCAGCTGCAGCCGCATTTGCTAAAAATCCAAGAGACATAGATGGGCTTACTGAGGGTGCTAGTATAATCGAAGTGGTAAATGTTATAAGATTCATCGAGAAACCTCTACTATTATGATATTGAAAAGAATCATTTTGCTATGAAAGGACTAAACTCCTTCTATTTAGTGATGGTAGTTTTAATATTTATGCATTCTTTTCTTATGTTTATCCTTTACTTGTCGAACCTACCGATCTCTAGGTTAAGAAGGTTAAGCCACACGTGCTCCTAGGTTTGTCTGGTGTTGGTGGTATTTTCAATGAGGAGGTAATTACTTTCTACAGTTTCACTTCAATTATGTCAAATCCCTCAGTGAAATGTATTAAATAGATAAATGCAATAGATATCTTTGTCATGAACTTTTCTTCAACTTTTCTTTAGTTGAGTTCTTAAAATTTAATGGTTGAGATTCAGCTCAGGTGCTTAAGGCAATGAAAGAATCCGTTTCAACAAAACCTGCTATCTTTGCCATGTCTAATCCCACCTTGAATGGTTTGTTTGTACCAAGCTTATTAAGCATTCACATTTCCATAATAACAATGTTTATGTTTTTTTTGTCTTGACATTTTTTGTGTATTACGGGGACAGCTGAGTGCACTGCTATTGATGCTTTTAATCATGTCGGGAAACATATAGTGTTTGCAAGTGGAAGCCCTTTCGAAAATGTAGATTTTGGTAATTACCTCTTTCATTGGTTTTGAATTTTAGATATATCTCATATTTCAGATTTTCATTAGCTATTGTTTTTATGCAATTAAAATCTTGTGCAGGTGATGGGAAAGTAGGGCATGTAAATCAAGCAAACAATATGTACCTTTTCCCAGGGTAGAGCACGCTTTTTGGATTCTATATACTTACAATTGAGTTATTGGTGTAACTTTTATTTTGAACTTTACATTTCAGAATTGGTTTGGGAACACTTCTGTCAGGTGCTCATCTTATTACAGACGGAATGTTGCAGGCAGCTGCTGAACGGTATGATGTTAATTTAAACAATTGTTTATTTCTATTTATTAAAAGCTATTAAAACTTGGCAAAATATCTTTACATTTATCAAGTCTTATCATAATAGAATTCAATACGCTGCCATGACGTCTGAGTCAATGAGTCATTGAGCAGTTTGTCCATTGTTTGGGTAGTTTATTTTGTCACAAAGAAGTACTTGTGAACTATACTGTGAGAGAACTTTTTACTGCTAAAATTGTGAACATGATAACTACATGGCAGGCCCATGCATTTGCTGTAGGTTTTAAGGCTTCTTATCATTCAGTGCATTTGTTAAACAAGGCATATGATCAAAATTTCATTAATAATTTCATTGGATTTAATTGCAAATCCTATTTTATTTTTCCATTTCTGTTGTGATGTCATTGGATGCATCCTGTCATATAAATTACTAACATTACATGCTGTCATTCTAACAGCCTTGCTTCATACATGGCTGAGGAAGATGTCTCAAAAGGAATTCTATATCCATCCGTTGACAGGTAATATTCCTTTTTCCCTGTGTTATGTTTTGATTTTTTTATATGTTGTTTGGCTCTGCTTTTCCCGTCTCTTTTATGATGAACAAAACAAATGAAGTTCCAACTTTTTATATGAAATTAAGATGTGGTGTTTTGAATGTAATTTGGGATTTAGAAGCCAAGTTTGATATCATAAATATAATAGTATAGACGTTGATTCACTCTCTTGTCAACAACTTTCTTATATGAATAGAATCAGTCTTGTTGATTTGGTTGTTTATTGAGAAGATAAATACTACGGTAGTTGAAATTATGAGCAGTTGTCAGTAGTTGAAATTAAGGTACTCTCTTATTAATCTGCTTGACCCACTGCAGCATTAGAGATGTTACGGCAGAGGTTGGAGCTGCTGTGCTTCGAGCAGCCGTTGAAGAAGATCTGGCAGAGGGACATGGTGAAGTAGGGGCTAAAGAACTCGCACACATGTCAAAAGTATGCAACTTTTTCCGTTTACTCGAAATTTGAATATATCTTTCTTTTTTTGGAAGAATGGACCGCAATAACCTTTCATGCTATCAGTGTAGAATGTATTAACATGTGAACGCTGCACCAGGATTGAGCCCCACCATTGTTCATATGATAACATTTTGCCATGGCTTATTGTTGCAGGAGGAGACTGTGGAATATGTCCGACACAATATGTGGTACCCTGTGTATGCTCCACTTGTTCATGAAAGATAGAATCATATGGTAAAGTACAAATAAAGACTGTGCAATCGACATTTAAAAATTCTGCAGCCAAGCTTTTTATATAAGGTTTCTAATCTAATGTTCCTCATTCATAACTAGCAAAGTTGAATGTTGAAAGGCACTTAGCAAAAAGAGAAGCTATATGTCTCCATTTGGTTTGGCCGTGAATTATGCTTATTATCATTTGGTTCCATATTATAGTGTCTATAATGGACATTTGTAAATGACTATAATGTTGATGATCGCTACCCTGGATAGTTTCATTGTTAACATTATTTATATGTACACTATCAGCAATTTTTTTTGTAAAATGGTAGCAAGGCAAGAAGGATATGGCCACGACTCTCGCTTTGCCATCTCTTGTATTGTTTTTGGTCTTTCAATTTTGCTAAAACAACAAAATATTCAAGAGGTCCATCACCGCACAACTACCATTTTCGATATTTCCGGAGTAAAATCCGATAGTATACTTTTGAAAACTCTCTTCCTCGTACCCTCCGGCCTTATTTATAAGCAAAAATTCTTTTTTAGGTTCATTGAATAATGAATATATCTTGTCTTTTATGTAGACTAGATACATTCATTATTCAATAAACCTAAAAAGAGCATTTTTTCTTGTAAATCAGGCAGGAGTAGTACCAGTTTGCTTAACTTTTTTTTTTGAAACAAAACATGTTCCATACATACTATAATCAACCAAGACAAAGTTCCATGCCATTGTATGATGCCCCATCAAATAACACCAATTGCTTCGCTTGAAAGTACCAAAGATCAGATATGTCGGATCTATCTGTGCCACTGTGAAAAAATGTGATTAGCACATGCATGTACAAAAGGGATTGAGTAATTGACACATGTGGATTTCTATTTAAGCCAATTTTGAGATAATCACTTTATATTTGCCCTATCATTGAAGAGGTAAAAATGATTTATCCTCAAGCAAACCAATCCCTTAATCACTTTATATTTGCTCTATCATTGGAGAGGTTGAAAATGATTTATCCTCAAGCAAATTAATCCGTTAATAATATATCAATGTATATGTCTTATATATAAGTATTTTTAAATCATCCTTTAACTTATAAATTATTTAATTCGAGTTATCTTTTTAATAAAAAACAAGATAGATGTATTTAACAACCTGTAAAAGATTTTAAATTAAATTAAAAGAGGAAAAATAATTCTATAAAAGGTATAGTAAATAGAGCATGTGACTTACTCAATTCAGCATTATCAAATCTCCCAACTCCCAAGTACAACATTATTGTCAAGTTTCAACAAAAGATGGGAGAACAGACAGAAAGGTAAGTAGTATCAAATTTCCTCTTCTTCTTTTGTGTACTTTCATACACTTATTCAAACATGTTTGTAAATCTTTTACATTTTTCTTCCTCAGGTATGCAGTGGTGACAGGCTCAAACAAAGGAATTGGGTTAGAGATAGTTAGGCAGTTAGCTTCAGCTGGGATCAAAGTGGTGCTTACAGCAAGAGATGAGAAAAGAGGTCTTCATGCATTGGAAACACTCAAAGCATCTGGTTTATCTGATTTTGTTGTTTTTCATCAACTAGATGTGGCTGATGCTTCAAGTGTGGCATCTCTTGCAGATTTTGTCAAATCACAATTTGGAAAACTTGATATTCTGGTAACATCCAAAAATTGGCTCTCCATTCATTTTCTTTTGTCGTGAATAAAGTTTGTCTCAACTCACATGTTACATTACATTTTACATGTGAGTTGTTCTACATGCATGTTTGGTACTTTTTCTTCTTAGGCATTATTTGATTAGTCTCCAAATATTTCTTACGATTATCAGTTTCTTTTGGCTTGATTATAGTTTTAGTCCTGTTATTCTCACTGAATTAGAAAT
Organism: Vicia villosa; assembly: GCF_029867415.1. Taxonomy (NCBI): domain Eukaryota; kingdom Viridiplantae; phylum Streptophyta; class Magnoliopsida; order Fabales; family Fabaceae; genus Vicia; species Vicia villosa. Next base: position 115,588,459 of record NC_081186.1, on the reverse strand, counting down.
TAGCCCCTTTTTTTATAATTAATGTTTTGGCCCTCATTCATATATATGTTTGTTGGGAGAATTTTGGGTGCAGAGAGGGTTAATGGGCTAAACCTTTAGGATACAAGAGACCTTGACATTACATGTACACCCAAAGTCCAGGATCTAAGAGATATTGACACTAAATATCCACCAAAATCTTTGAGTGGGTCTGTTTGTTTCAGCTTTAAAAAAATGAATTTTTTCTTTGTATTTTTGAAAATAGATTTTTCAAAACCGTTTTTTAAAATATTACGATTTTTTTTATTTTCGTTTTTTCTAAAATGAAACACTAATTTTGACATCCTATAACATAAACATACATTATTGAATACCAAAATTTAGTTAAAATCTTAATTTTTTTAAAAAAATTGTATTTCAAAACTGATTTTTCTAAAAATCTATTTGAAATAACTTCAAAATTAAGTGATTTTTTGAAATTTTGGTATCCAATTTTTTTTCCATAAATAGGTGAAATACCTAAAATCAAATTTTAAGAATATTCAAACAAAATTTTCATTTGAAGCTTTTATATAAAGTTTCTTTGTAAAATTTTTTTTCACAAAATTATATGTAACACTATAAAAATCATTTTTAAAAAAAGCCAAAACAAACGGGTCCGTAGTGCCAAGACACTTGGATCTTGTACGATTAGCGCGTTGACGCTCCCAATTCTCTTTGTTCGTTCTCAAACAAGTGGTCTGAGAGTCCAAGTTTGCCTCTGTGGAGAAGCGGAAGTGAGATTCTATAGTGTGGATCAAGGCTAATAATGTGAGTGAGTCACACTTGTGGGTGAGATTGTTTGATTCAAGTGTGAGTGGTTAACTCACACATTGACTGTAAATGAAGAGCATGTTGGATATATAAGAGAGATGACTCATATATCTGATATCTTATAATTTTAAATGGATATGTTGTGTCAAAGTATCTTAAGTCTGGACGTTTAGCTCATTGACACTTCGGGGCTCCCCAACCGATCCAAATCTTTAATATAATACGCCACATTCTCAAAATATGCATGAGACAGAGAAACTATTGTTCTAAATGTTGTATTGCTTGGAATTTCTCTGGTTCTTGTAATTCAGGATATTTCATTATTTATTTGGTTCCTACTAACTATTTTTGAGGTCTCAACAAAGATCCATAGGGGTCTGGAAAATGAAAACATGATAACTTGAGGTTGATGACGCGGAGTCGGGAGTACTTGTAGTCCTCTCCTCATTGTCTCCCCTAGTCATATATACATAGGCATGTTGCATATAAGCATTATAAATTTCTTTTTAGAGTTGATAAATGTTGCTTGTTTAATTTATATATATTTCATGATCAATGATTGTATTGTGTAGGTTAACAATGCTGGGATTGGCGGAGTTGAAATTAAAGACCGTGATTTATTCACTTCAGCGATCATTACAAACGGGGTTAGTATATATCAAAACATCTTAAGAATGAATCTAGTCAAATATAGATGCAGAAAAAGTCTGAAACTTGATTCAACCTGGATGCATATGTACTGGAAATTGTACTAAGAATTTCTATAATGGTTTTGACATTTGAGTATTGTGTTGTTCTTACCTTGCAGCAGGCATTATCTGACGATGAATTGAGAAGGACAATGACGCAACCGTACGAATCAGCTAAAGAATGCTTACAGATAAATTATCGCGGTGCTAAGAGAACATTTGAATGCCTTCTTCCCCTCCTCCAGCTATCAGATTCACCGAGAGTCGTCAATGTATCATCAGCATTGGGCAAGATAGAGGTAATCTAACTTTTACATCAATATCGTGCTTAATTAAACCAGCATTGTCACTTATATTGTTTATTGATGACAAATCAGTGTGTATCAAATGAATGGGCTAAAGGAGTGTTCAGTGATATCGATAACCTTACCGAAGAGAGAATTGAAGAAGTGTTGAAGAAGTTTATCAAAGATTTTGAACAAGGGTCCATAGAAAAAAATGGCTGGCCTAGGTATACAGCTGCCTATATTGTTGCTAAAGCTTCAATGAATGCTTATACAAGAATTATTGCAAAGAAATATCCAAATTTATGCATCAATTGTGTTTGTCCTGGTTATGTGAAGACAGATATAACTGCTAATACTGGTTTCTTCACTGCAAAAGAAGGTGCTGCTCATCCTGTTAGGTTAGCATTGCTGCCCAATGGTAGTCCATCTGGTCTCTACTATATCCGAAATGAACTCTCTTCATTTTGAATGATTTACACCATAGGTGTAACGATTTTATACAGTTAATAAAGCGATGAACATAAGCCATGAAAGTAACCAAAAATGCTTGAAACCAGATACAACAAATGCTTGAACGTCAGTGTTGATTTTGTCAAGTGGCTGATGCATTTATTCCTTTCCATCTTTTTGACATTGCATTGGTGCAATGACAACCAAGTGGTTACTTTTGTCAATTTATGAATGAATGGTAGTTTATCTCTCTCTTTTGTTTATGGTTTTTATCAATTTGAAAAAAAATTATGTTTTAGATTTCAAGGTTTTATTTGGTTAAAATCGAATTTAATTTCCATCAATTCGGATCTAAAAATTAAATGGTCAAGCCCAAGACTGGTCAACAGCAGGCGCACGTGTTATTGTTCTCTCCCCTTTGGCCTTAGGGGTGGCAAAACGGGTCGTGGCTCACCTGGCCGGCCCGCGCATCCGCAATAAAATGATGGGTTGGGTTGGGATTTTGGTCCTGCAGCCCGCCAAAATCCGTCTCGTTTATTCGTTCATCCTATCCCGCCTTAAGTCTGATCTTTTTTTAGTTAATTATAATAATTCTAATTTTTGATGACTTAATTTATACATTTATATGTGAATATATAAACAATATTTTTTTAAGTGAAATTTGTTAAAAAAATGCTTTATAAAAAATAAGTGAAAATTTTAATCGAAAGGTAAAAAAGTCTATTAATCTATTAAATAATGAAAAAATAAATTTATAAAAAATGCTGGCGGCGGGCTTGCCCCCCGCCCCGCTATTTTTTTGGCAGGCGAGGCTCGTTTTGCCATTCCTATTTGGGTCCAATCCATTTTTCTCACTTGAAATATATAAACACTACTAAAGTGTGCTCTCTCCTATGTGAGACTTTAATGAACATTTTCAAATTAACCGGTACAAGATTTCATTATTCCAAAAGTTCTAACATTTGATCTATCGATTTCAAAATCAAATACATGTACATTATTTTAAATTTCAATTTCAGTTTCTTTTTCTTTTTTTTTGATGTGAAAATACTGCACAAATGATGTCTTAAAATAAAAAGTCGATTGGTTTTAATGGGATTGAACAAAAAGTGTTTTAAATTATTATTGATATATAATTTTATTTTAATTATTTCCCACATATTTTTTATGTGATCTTTTATGGATTTTTCAACCAACTTAGATGTGAACCATAGAAAAATGACTCGCTGGCTGCTGTGTTGTTGTATCGAAACCGCTCTTTTCTTCAACACTTTAAACAAGATAAAATCATGGCGACGCCACTTTTGAAAAATGTGCTCCACTTAAAATCAATCAGGTTGACCAAAACATCTCTTTCTCTTGTTAAATAGTAGCACCTTCAAATATTCTCTCAAGTGCAACGTTTTTGGTAAGTTCCAACCAAAGATGGGAGAACCAACACAAAGGTACTAGTTGTACCAAACTTTCTTTCATTAGCATATCCAAACATGTTTTTGAATCTCATACATTTTTCTAATCCTTATGTTTCTCTTCCTTAGGTATGCAGTGGTGACAGGATCAAACAAAGGAATTGGATTTGAGATAGTTAAGCAGTTAGCTTCAGCTGGAATCAAAGTGGTGCTTACATCAAGAGATGAACAAAGAGGTCTTCAAGCATTGGAAACACTGAAAGCTTCTGGTTTATCTGATTCTGTTGTTTTTCATCAACTAGATGTGGCCGATGCTGTAAGTGTAGCCACTCTTGCAGATTTTGTCAAATCACAGTTTGGCAAACTTGATATTCTGGTAACCTCAAATTATTCTTAGTCATATGTTGCATTTCTAGATGTTATTATTTCATGAACTGATAGAACCTATTGTTTTTGTAGGTTAACAATGCCGGTATCGGTGGAGTTGAAATTAAAGATAGTAATTTATTCAGTTCAGCGCTCATTACGAACGGGGTTAGTATATATCAGCATCTTTATCTTTATGTGAATCGAAGGGTTTTGTTTGATTTGAAGAACTTGTATAATGGTTTTGAATATTGAGTTGTTGTTACTTTGCAGCAGGCACTATCTAATGATGAATTGAGAAGTTCAATGACACAAACATATGAGTCAACTAAAGAATGTTTGCAAATAAATTATCATGGAGCTAAAACAACATTTGAATATCTTCTTCCTCTCCTCCAGTTATCAGATTCTCCAAGAGTAGTCAATGTATCATCAACATTGGGCAAGATAGAGGTAATCTAACTTCTCTTTTATGTTCTTTTCCCCTCGATTTTAAATTTGCTTTATTACTTATATCGGTTATTGATGTCTAATCAGCATGTATCAAATGAATGGGCTAAGGGAATTTTTAGTGATGTTGAAAATCTTACAGAAGAGAGAATAGAGGAAGTGTTAAAGGAGTTTATCAAGGATTTTGAAGAAGGGTCTTTGGAAAGAAAATGCTGGCCTAGGTATTTGGCTGCCTATACTGTTGCTAAAGCTTCAATGAATGCTTATACAAGAATTATTGCAAAGAAGTATACAAATTTGTGCATCAATTGTGTTTGTCCTGGTTATGTGAAGACAGATATAACTGCTAATACTGGTTTCTATACTGCAAAAGAAGGTGCTGCTCATCCTGTTAGGTTAGCATTGCTTCCCAATGGTAGTCCATCTGGTCTCTACTATATCCGAAATGAACTCTCTTCATTTTGAATGATATACACCATTGGTGTAATCATTTTACATTGAATAATTGTAATTGTTGGATTATACTGTAAAAGATATTTGACTTCAATTATAATTAGATTTAACCTGTTTTTTCATATTTTCTGTGTCACAATTGTTTATCACATGAGTCTTTTATTTTAGCAATAAAGTAATTAATTAGTGTTTTTACTTTTTAAGAACTGTTTTTCCATCTTAGTGTTTTAAAAAGCAATAAAGTAAATTTCATTTTAGTGTTTTTTTTTTTTTTGACAAACAGAAATTCAATTCATTTCATTAAATAGAAGTTGTTCAATACAAAGAGGTATCATATGAAATAAACTACGCCTAGTCCAAGAATCGGCCGCCTTTGCTAAAGAGTGAGCAACCGCATTCGCTTGGCGATTAACAAACTTCACCTCGAAGTTAGGAAAATTAAGTAACAAACTATGAATAGAAGAAATAATGCAACTAAATTCAGAGACACCTTGGTGATTGCCATGAATAGCTTGAACCGTTCTTAGAGAATCGCTTTCAAAAATAACATTGTGCACCGCCATATCAATAGCACCTTGAATAGCTTCCTTAAGAGCCAAAGCTTCCGCTTCAAGAATCGGATAATGACCAAAGTCCCAAGCCGCACCTGCAATCATAAAGCTCCCCGTATGATCTCTCATACACCAACCCCGGTTAGTAGTACCCCGAGTGTTATTATAACCCGCATCCACATTACATTTGATACTTCCTTCCACCGGAGGCACCCACCTCATGTTTGAAGATCTATTCCCCACGTCGGTACCATGCCGTTGTGCCAGGAACCACTCTTGCCAACTACAAAACGCATTTAAACCAAGTTTAGAGTATTCCTCCTTCTCATTGTTCCAAACCATATTGTTACGGTTTCTCCACAAAATATCAATCATTACCGCAACTCTACCCGCAGTCTTACTATCCTCCTTACTACAGATATCAAGAATCAAGGATTTTACATCATGGAAATTTTGTAAACGAGGATTAATAATGTGGGACAAACCTGTAATTTGCCAACAACGGTTAGTAGCATTACATCCAAAAAACACATGCCACGAATCCTCCAGCGTATCCTCACAAAACGGGCAACTAGAGGGACAAGAAACATGATAATGCCGCAACCTTAGTCTCGTTGGAAGACAATCACGACAAATCCGCCAAAGTAAATGTTTAGCTCTTGGTGGAGCCTTGATATTCCAAAGACTACACCAGTCGCCATCCACCCCACTTGAACCCGATCTCACTTGATCCTTTCTCCACAACCTATAGCCAGACCGAACACTATAACACCCATTTTGCTCCTCTTTCCAATTCCACACTTCCTCCTGAACCTCCTCAACTAAAGGAACTTGCAGAATGTCCTCCGCCACTACATAATCAAATAATTCCCGAATTAATATAGCATTCCAAAATTTCCCATTAGGAGATAAAAGATCACTAACAGACATACCATAAGCATCTTGCCTTTGCGGCCCATACAATCTCCCTTCCTTTTTCCCCCGAAGCCAAGGTGAACCCATCACAGAAATGTTACTACCATCACCAATACTCCACCTACATCCAATAGATAAAATATTACGAGCTTGCCAAATACTACGCCAAACAAAACTAGGATTATTCCCAAGAGGAGCTTCAAAGAAAGTAGTTCTAGGGAAATACCTTGCTTTAAATATTCTGGAAGAAAGCAATAAAGTAAAACAGTTAAAGGAGGAAATTTCACTTATGTTTGATTTTATTTTTGATTTTTTTAACTAATGGGCTAGAATGATGCACTGCTCATGCAGAAAGAGAGAGAGCGAGAGTTTAACCAATAATGTACAAGCTTTGTTTGCTTTGCATTTCATTGAGTTGATTTTCATTACAAGAACATTCACTCTTATATACACTATGACTTTTTGAGGAGGTTGTAACTAACTCAAAGTTAGTTACTCACCTAACTAACTACATTGCATGGTCATGAACATTAGTTAATAACAGTGTTGCAATAATTAACAAAATGACACACAAGCATTAAAAGATCAAGAAATGTTACCGTTAAAAGTGATACTTCTTGTCACCTGCTTCATCTTCCACATACAACTTTTAGATAATTTAGAGTACAAGTAGACCAAACAAGCGGCCCTCCAGTTGTACTCATGAATCTGCTCAAAGTCCTCAAAGTACCGCAACTAAATGACATCCACATAAGTGACACTCTTGTCCAAAAAAATGGCAGTGCCAACCAAATACAACAAGTATGCTCTCATAGCATACGCTCTGTACCATGCTACCTGCTTGGCATCACCATTATCCTGTCGTGCTTTCACTATCTCATCATCAAACACCTCATGTAAATAGCTAAACCAAACATGAGTGTTAGAACAAGATTTGTTCTGATCAATTATCTTAGTTTTGATGATAACAATAATATGAATTTTGCTTAAGATAATATGGTACTCTAATCCAATGCAATTTCCTTTTCAGGAAATATATAAAGAGTATGCATAATTCAGCGCTCAGAAGCTTTGTCTCAAAGGGTTCAGCATGCAACATCAGAACATGGTCTGGCAAGACATCAGAAGATGGTCGAAGCAGAATCAGAACATGGGTCTATGGAAGCATCAGAAGAACATGAGATCAGAAGCACTGAAGTTCTGATGGTATCACGCTCAGAAGCACTTCAAGGTCAGAAGATCAGAAGATGCTTTGCACCAAGCTGTTTGACTCTGATGATATTCAAACGTTGTATTCACAAACATCAGATCAGAAGGAAGTACAAGTGGCAAGCTACGCTGACTGACAAAAGGAACGTTAGAGGCTATTAAAAGGCAACGTCAATAGACACAGCGTGAACAAGGCTCGAGGTAGTTGACAAAAGCGTATAACATTAAATGCGATGCTGTACGGAACACGCAAAGCATTAAATGCACTCAACGGTCATCTTCTCCAACGCCTATAAATATGAAGTTCTGATGAGAAGCAAGGTTAACGATTCTGAACAAAACAACTCATATTAACTTGCTGAAACTCTGTTCTATTCAAAGCTCAGAATCTTCATCTTCATCAAAGCTCACTACATTGCTGTTGTAATATATTAGTGAGATTAAGCTTAAACGTTAAGAGAAATATCACAGTTTGTGATTATAGCTTTTAAGAAGCAATTGTAATACTCTTAGAATTGATTACATTAAGTTGTAAGGAACTAGAGTGATCGTGTGGATCAGAATACTCTAGGAAGTCTTAGAGGTTATCTAAGCAGGTTGTAACTAGAGTGATCGTGTGGATCAGAATACTCTAGAAAGTCTTAGAGGGTATCTAAGCAGTTGTTCCTGGAGTGATCAGTGTGTGATCAGAAGACTCTGGAAGACTTAGTTGCTGACTAAGTGGAAAACCATTGTAATACGTGCGATTAGTGGATTAAATCCTCAGTTGAGGTAAATCATCTCTGCGGGGGTGGACTGGAGTAGTTTAGTTAACAACGAACCAGGATAAAAATAACTGTGCAATTTATTTTTATCGGTCAAGTTTTTAAAGCTACACTTATTCAAACCCCCCCTTTCTAAGTGTTTTTCTATCCTTCAATTGGCATCAGAGCGCCGGTTCTAAGGTGCAAGCACTTAGCCGTGTTTAGAAAAGATTCAGGAAGAGAAAAACGCTTCAGTAAAAGATGGCTGATGAAACTGCAAAGTCTACATCTACATCTGGCTCTGCTGAGCAACACAACGGTAACAATGGTTATACTAGACCGCCGGTATTTGATGGTGAAAACTTTGAATACTGGAAAGATAAACTGGAAAGTTACTTTCTTGGTCTAGATGGTGATCTATGGGATCTTCTGATGGATGGTTACAAACATCCGGTAAATGCCAGTGGCGTAAAGCTGACAAGGCAAGAAATGAGCGATGATCAGAAGAAGCTTTTCAGGAATCATCATAAATGCAGAACTGTTTTGCTGAATGTTATCTCTCATGCTGAGTATGAGAAGATATCTAACAGGGAAACGGCCTATGACATATATGAGTCCTTGAAAATGACTCATGAAGGAAATGCTCAAGTCAAGGAGACTAAAGCTCTTGCTCTAATCCAGAAATATGAAGCCTTCAAGATGGAGGATGATGAAGACATTGAAAAGATGTTTTCAAGATTTCAAACTCTTACTGCTGGATTGAGAGTTCTTGACAAGGGATACACCAAGGCTGATCACGTAAAGAAGATCATCAGAAGCTTACCCAGAAGATGGGGTCCTATGGTGACTGCATTTAAGATTGCGAAGAATCTAAATGAAGTCTCTTTGGAAGAGCTGATCAGTGCCCTGAGGAGTCATGAAATTGAACTGGATGCAAACGAGCCTCAAAAGAAAGGTAAGTCTATTGCATTAAAATCCAATATCAAGAAATGCACTAACGCTTTTCAGGCTAAAGAAGAAGATCCTGAAGAATCAGAATCTGAAGAAGAAGATGAACTGTCCTTGATCTCCAGAAGGCTAAATCAACTCTGGAAGAACAAGCAAAGGAAGTTCAGAGGCGTCAGAAGTTCAAAGAAACTTGAACGTGGAGAATCTTCTGATGACAGAAGATTTGACAAGAAGAAAGTCATGTGCTATGAATGCAATGAGCCTGGACACTTCAAGAATGAATGTCCAAAACTTCAGAAGGAAAATCCCAAGAAGAAGTTTCATAAGAAGAAAGGTCTTATGGCAACCTGGGATGAGTCAGAAGATGATTCAGACTCTGAAGATGAGCAGGCTAACTGTGCGCTGATGGCGACAGAAGATGACGGATCAGAATCTACATCAGAATCAGATTCTGAAGAGGTATTTTCTGAACTTACAAGAGATGAGTTAGTTTCCAGTCTAACAGAACTTCTGGAATTCAAGTCTCAGATTAGTCTCAAATACAAAAAGCTGAAAAAGCTATTTGAATTTGAAACAAAGAAGCTTGAGTTGGAAAATTCTGAATTAAAAGAAAAACTTTTAAAATTATCCAATAATGTTGGATCTCCTTCTGATTCAGAAAAATCCACTCCTAGTCTAAACCATATTCTGAAAGAATATGATTTAAGTTTCAGGAAGTTCTTATCTAGAAGTATTGGCAGAAGTCAGCTAGCTTCTATGATATATGCTGTGTCTGGAAACAAAAGAGTCGGCATTGGTTTTGAGGGTGAAACCCCATACAAACTTGAACCTGTTGATGAAATGAAAATCACATACAAGCCATTGTATGATCAGTTCAAGTATGGCCACTCCCATGATATTAGGCACACTTCACATGCTCAAAGTTTTCACATAACACACACCAAAAAGCATGTGACACAATCTAGGAAATATCATGAAACTCACATTAAGAATTATCATGCTGTTCCTCCTATTGCTTACAATGTTAAACCCAAGTTCAATCAGAACTTGAGAAAATCTAACAAGAAAGGACCCAAGAAAATGTGGGTACCTAAGGATAAGATTATTCCTATTGCAGATATCCTTGGCTGCAAAAAGGACAAAGCACAACATGTCGTGGTACCTGGACTCTGGATGCTCACGACACATGACAGGAAGAAGGTCTATGTTCCAAGACCTGGTGCTTAAGTCTGGAGGAGAAGTCAAGTTTGGAGGAGATCAGAAGGGCAAGATAATTGGCTCTGGAACTATAAAGTCTGGTAACTCTCCTTTCATTTCTAATGTACTTCTTGTAGAAGGTTTAACACATAACCTCTTATCTATCAGTCAATTGAGTGACAATGGTTATGATATAATCTTTAATCAAAAGTCTTGCAAGGCTGTAAATCAGAAGGATGGCTCAATCCTATTTACAGGCAAGAGGAAGAATAACATTTATAAGACAGATCTGCAAGATCTTATGAGTCAGAAGGTGACTTGTCTTATGTCTGTTTCTGAAGAGCAGTGGGTCTGGCACAGAAGATTAGGTCATGCTAGTTTGAGAAAGATTTCTCAGATTAACAAACTGGATCTTGTCAGAGGACTCCCTAATCTGAAATTCAAATCAGATGCTCTTTGTGAAGCATGTCAGAAGGGCAAGTTCTCCAAACCTGCATTCAAGTCCAAGAATGTTGTTTCTACCTCAAGGCCACTAGAACTCTTGCACATTGATCTGTTTGGCCCAGTCAAAACAGCATCTGTTAGAGGGAAGAAATATGGATTAGTCATCGTAGATGATTATAGCCGCTGGACGTGGGTAAAATTCTTGAAACACAAGGATGAGTCTCATTCAGTGTTCTTTGATTTCTGCATTCAGATTCAATCTGAAAAAGAGTGTAAAATCATAAAGGTCAGAAGTGATCATGGTGGTGAATTTGAGAACAGATCCTTTGAAGAGTTCTTCAAAGAAAATGGTATTGCCCATGATTTCTCTTGTCCTAGAACTCCACAGCAAAATGGAGTTGTAGAACGAAAGAATAGGACTCTGCAAGAAATGGCCAGAACCATGATCAATGAAACCAATATGGCTAAGCATTTCTGGGCAGAAGCAATAAACACTGCATGCTATATTCAGAATAGAATCTCTATCAGACCTATTCTAAATAAGACTCCTTATGAATTGTGGAAGAATATAAAGCCCAACATTTCATATTTCCATCCTTTTGGATGTGTATGCTTTATTCTGAACACTAAAGATCATCTTGGTAAGTTTGATTCCAAAGCACAAAAATGTTTCCTTCTTGGATATTCTGAACGCTCAAAAGGCTACAGAGTATACAATACTGAAACATTGATTGTAGAAGAATCAATCAATATCAGGTTTGATGATAAGCTTGGTTCTGAAAAACCAAAGCAGTTTGATAATTTTGCAGATTGTGATATTGATATATCAGAAGTTGTTAAGCCAAGAAGCAATGCATCAGAAGCAGAGCTTCTCAGAAGCAAAGAATCTGAAGATCAAGTATCAGCTTCTCTGGAGAATCTAAGCATTTCTGAAGAACCATCTGTCAGAAGATCATCCAGACTCATTTCTGGTCATTCAAAAGATGTCATTCTTGGAAAGAAGGATGATCCAATCAGAACAAGAGCATTCCTTAAGAACAATGCAGACTGTCAATTAGGTCTTGTATCTTTGATCGAGCCAACTTCTGTTGATCATGCTCTAGAAGATCCAGACTGGATAATTGCTATGCAAGAAGAACTGAATCAGTTTACAAGGAATGATGTTTGGGATCTTGTTCCTAGACCAGATGGATTCAATATAATCGGTACAAAATGGGTCTTCAGAAACAAGCTCAGTGAGAAAGGTGAAGTGGTAAGGAACAAAGCCAGACTGGTGGCTCAGGGTTATAGTCAGCAAGAAGGGATTGACTATACAGAAACCTTTGCACCAGTGGCCAGGTTAGAATCTATTCGTCTATTAATTTCATTTGCCACTCAACATAACATCACTCTTTATCAGATGGATGTTAAGAGTGCCTTCTTAAATGGTTATATAGATGAAGAAGTTTATGTCCATCAACCTCCTGGTTTTGAAGACTCTATGTCTCCTAATCATGTTTTTAAACTAAAGAAATCGTTGTATGGATTGAAACAAGCTCCCAGAGCTTGGTATGAACGCTTAAGTTCTTTCCTTCTGGATAATGGTTTCACTAGAGGAAAAGTGGACACTACTCTCTTTTGTAAAACCTTTAAAAGGGATATTTTAATTTGTCAAATATATGTAGATGATATTATTTTTGGAACATCTAATGCTACACTTGGGAAGGAGTTTGCTGAGTCTATGCAGGCTGAGTTTGAAATGAGCATGATGGGAGAACTCAAGTATTTCCTTGGAATACAAATAAATCAAACATCAGAAGGAACGTATGTTCACCAAACCAAGTATGTGAAGGAACTTCTGAAGAAGTTTAATCTTCTAGACTGCAAAGAAGCCAAAACTCCTATGCATCCAACATGCATCCTAGGTAAGGATGAGGTAAGTAAGAAGGTAGATCAGAAGTTATACAGAGGTATGATTGGATCTCTTCTATATTTGACTGCTTCTAGACCTGACATTCTGTTCAGTGTTTGTTTGTGTGCTAGATTCCAATCAGATCCTAGAGAATCTCATTTAACTGCTGTTAAGAGAATTCTAAGGTATCTGAAAGGTACTACTAATGTTGGCTTAGTTTACAGAAAATCTAAAGAATACAACTTAGTAGGATTCTGCGATGCTGACTATGCTGGAGACAGAATTGAAAGAAAGAGTACTTCAGGAAGTTGCCAATTTCTTGGAAGTCATTTGATCTCCTGGTATAGCAAGAAGCAAGCAACTATTGCTCTCTCAACAACAGAAGCAGAATATGTCGCTGCTGCTGGTTGCAGTACACAGATGCTCTGGATGAAGAGTCAGCTAGAAGATTATCAGATATATGAGAGTAACATTCCTATATTCTGTGATAATACTTCTGCTATATGTTTATCTAAGAATCCTATTCTTCATTCAAAAGCTAAACATATTGAGATTAAACATCATTTCATAAGGGACTATGTTCAGAAGGGTGTTCTATCTTTAAACTTTGTGGATACAGACCATCAATGGGCTGATATCTTTACAAAACCCCTGGCTGAAGATAGGTTTAAGTTCATTCTGAAGAACATCAGTATGGATTTAAGCCCAGAATGAGAAGATGAGAAGTTCTTATGTATGAGTATCTTCTGAAATGAAAGTGGATTATTTTTTAATCAGAAGTTCTGATTGAAATCTTTTAGAAATTATGATTCGGTTATTACTAACGTTTCATTGTCTAAGTTGATTCAGAACCTCTTTTAAAGCAAAACAGCTGTAACGTTTTATCTCGGGATGGTAAACCTGTCGTTACTGTTCATGGATAAGCGCGCGTGCAGTTGAAGGGACGCCGACCATAGGTAACTGTGCTAGTCACCTCATTTGTCTTTATTATCTCTCCTCATGTCACGTAACATTAAATGCTATCCATCATTTGTTTCATTTTTTTTAAATACTCTTCAAACGCTTCTCCTTCTCTCTTATATTTTCTCTATTACACTCTGTCTCTGTTTTCTTTCTCTATCTCTTTGCATTCATATCAAACCCTAGTTGTTCATTATCTGCTAATCCATCATGAACTCTTCATCAAGCTCAGGAAACCATGAAAATAATCAAAACAAAAAGAGAAAAGCTGTTGAAACATCTTCTTCCAAACCCAAAAAGATAAAGATCACCTATGACCCTCTCAAGGTGAATCCATTCGAAGCAAAGTTGTCTGGAAACTATTCTAGACGTGTGTTTCAACCCCCTGGTGAAAGCCCTCCATCATCTCCATCTTCTTCCTCATCTTTTTACCTTCAAGACTCAACTTCCTCTTCATCTAACCTTTCCTCTCCCTCAACCCATTCCAAAGAAATCTCTTCATCTTCACCTACTGAGAATGTTGTTTCTGATAGAGATTGTGGAAAATCTGCATCAAGTCTCCCTGACCCCTCGCCTGGAAGCCCAAGAAGCAGTCAATGATGCTTTTCACTCCTTCATGGCAAGGGAAACTGCAAATTATGACAGGGTTCAAGACATACTGGCGCAGATTTTGTCTTAGCTAGGGTCTTAGTCTTTTGTCTTAGTAGTTTTTCTTTCCTTGTTGCATCTGCTTGTTAAACATCTTCTCATGTAATATCTTTTGATTATCAATGAAAAGTTTCTTTGTGATTTTATTTGTCGTTTTATACATCTGAATCTTTTGAAATATTCTTTTTGATGTTATGACAAAAAGGGGGAGAAGATAAATGATAAATGATTTGATTAATCTATCAGTTGCTGGGTAAAGCTCCCACACATTTACTAACAAGAACTGCAAGTTCTATATGGTTTAAGTGTTTTGCAGGTATAAAGAAGTGAAGAAAATCTTCAAAGCAAACACAAGAAGCAAAACCATAAGAAGCGTTATTCTGTAAAAAGAATAAGCTCATGGAAACTAAAGCAAGCTGAGTGCTGTCAAGCTTCAGAAATCAGAAGCAAGAAAGAAGAATGAATCAGAAGCACTGATAATAGAATTTGATCCATATTTGTCTATTTGCTCTGACAAAATTCTATTTGCTCTGATACATTATTTTAGCCTATATGGCTCTGATACATATCATGTGTTCTAATATACATTTTATGTTCTGACTCGTTCATGCTGACTTTTGTCGTTTAGTTTTTGTTCTGTAACATTTCAGGATGTAACTGAAGGATAGAAAAACACTTAGAAAGGGGGGGGTTTGAATAAGTGTAGCTTTAAAAACTTGACAGATAAAAATAAAATGCACAGTTATTTTTATCCTGGTTCGTTGTTAACTAAACTACTCCAGTCCACCCCCGCAGAGATGATTTACCTCAACTGAGGATTTAATCCACTAATCGCACGGATTACAATGGTTTTCCACTTAGTCAGCAACTAAGTCTTCCAGAGTCTTCTGATCACACACTGATCACTCCAGGAACAACTGCTTAGATACCCTCTAAGACTTTTCTAGAGTCTACTGATCCACACGATCACTCTAGTTACAACTGCTTAGTTCACTCCTAAGACTTTCCTAGAGTATTCTGATCCACACGATCACTCTAGTTCCTTACAACTTAATGTAATTCTAAGAGTATTACAAATGCTTCTAAAAAGCGTTAATCACAACTGTGATATTTCTCTTAACGTTTAAGCTTAATCTCACTAATATATTACAACAGCAATGTAGTGAGCTTTGATGAAGATGAAGATTCTGAGCTTTGGATTTGAACAGCGTTTGAGCAAGTTAATTTGAGTTGTTTTGGTGCGGAATCATTAACCTTGCTTCTCATCAGAACTTCATATTTATAGGCGTTGGAGAAGATGACCGTTGAATGCATTTAATGCTTTGCGTGTTCCGTACAGCATCGCATTTAATGTTATACGCTTTTGTCAACTACCTCGAGCCTTGTTCACGCTGTGTCTACTGACGTAGCCTAGAATAGCTTTTAACGTTCCTTTTGTCAGTCAGCGTAGCTTGCCACTTGTACTTCCTTCTGATCTGATGTTTGTGAATACAACGTTTGAATATCATCAGAGTCAAACAGCTTGGAGCATAGCATCTTCTGATCTTCTGACCTTGAAGTGCTTCTGAGCGTGATAACATCAGAACTTCAGTGCTTCTGTTCTCTTGTTCTTCTGATGCTTCCATAGACCCATGTTCTGATTCTGCTTCGACCATCTTCTGATGTCTTGCCAGACCATGTTCTGATGTTGCATGCTGAACCCTTGAGACAAAGCTTCTGAGCGCTGAATTATGCGTACTCTTTATATATTCCCTGAAAAGGAAATTGCATTGGATTAGAGTACCATATTATCTTAAGCAAAATTCATATTATTGTTATCATCAAAACTAAGATAATTGATCAGAACAAATCTTGTTCTAACAATCTCCCCCTTTTTGATGATGACAAAAACATATATAAATGATATGAATTTGCGATCAGAAAGAACGGACGGCAAAAGACAAATTACACAGCTATAGCATAAGCATATGAATATGTCTCCCCCTGAGATTAACAATCTCCCCCTGAGATAAATAATCTCCCCCTGAAATAAATACTCGAAGAACTTTAATAAAAGACTTCCCTGATTATTTCGGTAGAGACGATCATATAAGCTTCTTGTCTTCAGAGAATTCCTAGCTTCTGACTTCTGCTTCCATTGGACAGCTTCAGAACTAGAATTTCCTTAGATCCCTAGAACACTCATAGCTTCTGATTCCTGCTTCCATCTAGGACAGCTTCAGAACTTGAATTTCTTTGATCTTCTGAACATTCACAGCTTCTGACTTCTGCTTCCATCTAGGACAGCTTCAGAACTTGAATTTCTTTGATCTTCTGAACATTCACAGCTTCTGATTTCTGCTTCCATTTAGGACAGCTTCAGAACTTGAGTTTTCTGGATCTTTAGAACATTCGCAGCTTCTGATTTCTGCTTCCCTCGGATAGCTTCAGAGCTTTGAATTTCTACCAACATCACTTCATGCTAGATTTGTATCAGAACATTGTTGAATGTACCAAAGCATCATCTGAGCATCTCTACATCCTGAAATGTTACAGAACAAAAACTAAACGACAAAAGTCAGCATGAACGAGTCAGAACATAAAATGTATATTCGAACACATTATATGTATCAGAGGCATATAGGCTAAAGTAATGTATCAGAGTAAATAGAATTTTGTCAGATCAAATAGACAAATATGGATCAAATTCTATTATCAGTGCTTCTGATTCATTCTTCTTTCTTGCTTCTGATTTCTGAAGCTTGATAGCACTCGGCTTGCTTCAGTTTCCATGGTTTTGCTTCTTGTGTTTGCTTTGAAGATTCTCTTCACTTCTTTATACCTGCAAAACACTTAAACCATATAGAACTTGCAGTTCTTGTTAGTAAATGTGTGGGAGCTTTACCCAGCAACTGATAGATTTAATAAAATCATTTATCATTTATCTTCTCCCCCTTTTTGTCATAACATCAAAAAGAATATATCAAAAGATTCAGATGAATAAAACGACAAATAAAATAACTGGAATGTAAACAAGGAAACTTTTTATTGATAATCAAAAGATATTACATGAAGATGTTTAACAAGCAGATGCAACAAGGAAAAGAAAACTACAAAGACCAAAGCCTAAGACCCTAGCTAAGACAAAGTCTGTGCCAGCATGCCATGAAGGAGTGAAACGCCTCATTGACTGCTTCTTGGACTTCCAGGCGAGGGGTCAGGGAGACTTGGTTCTGACGCAGATCTTCCACGATCTTTATCAGAGACAACATTCTCAGCAGGTGAAGATGAAGAGATTTCTTCGGAATGGGTTAAGGGAGAGGAAAGGTTAGATGAAGAGGAAGTTGAGTCTAGAAGGAAACAGGATGAGGAAGAAGATGGAGATGATGGAGGGCTTTCACCAGGGGGATGAAACACACGTCTAGAATAGTTTCCAGAAAGCATAGCCTCGAATGGATTCACCTTGAGAGGGTCATAGGTGATCTTTATCTTTTTGGGTTTGGAGGGAGATGTTTCAACAGCTTTCCTCTTGTTGTTTTGATCTTTACCATGGTTTCCTGGGCTCGATGAGGAGTTCATGATGGATTTGCAGATAATGAACGGGTAGGGTTTGATATGAATGCAAAAAGATAGAGTGAATAGAGAAGATATGAGAGGGAAGGAAAAAAGTTTGAAGAATATAAAGAAAAACTGAAAGAGAGTAAATGATGAAAAGCATTTAATGTTACGTGACGTGAGGAGAGATAATAATGACAAAAGACGTGACTAGCACAGTTACCTATGGTCGGCGTCCCTTCAACTGCACGCGCGCTTATCTATGAATAGTAACGACAGGTTTACCATCCCGAGATAAAACGTTACAGCTGTTTTGCTTTAAAAGAGGTTCTGAATCAACTTAGACAATGAAACGTTAGTAATAACCGAATCATAATTTCTAAAAGATTTCAATCAGAACTTCTGATTAAAAAAGAAATCCACATTCATTTCAGAAGATACTCATACATGAGAACTTCTCATCTTCTCATTCTGGGCATAAATCCATACTGATGTTCTTCAGAATGAACTTAAACCTATCTTCAGCCAGGGGTTTTGTAAAGATATCAGCCCATTGATGGTCTGTATCAACAAAGTTTAAAGATATAACACCCTTCTGAACATAGTCCCTTATGAAATGATGTTTAATCTCAATATGTTTAGCTTTTGAATGAAGAATAGGATTCTTAGATAAACATATAGCAGAAGTATTATCACAGAATATAGGAATGTTACTCTCAAATATCTGATAATCTTCTAGCCGACTCTTCATCCAGAGCATCTGTGTACTACAACCAGCAGCAGCGACATATTCTGCTTCTGTTGTTGATAGAGCAATAGTTGCTTGCTTCTTGCTGTACCAGGAGATCAAATGACTTCCAAGAAATTGGCAACTTCCTGAAGTACTTTTTCTTTCAATTCTGTCTCCAGCATAATCAGCATCGCAGAATCCTACTAAGTTGTATTCTTTAGATTTTCTGTAAACTAAGCCAACATTAGTAGTACCTTTCAGATACCTTAGAATTCTCTTAACAGCAGTTAAATGAGATTCTCTAGGATCTGATTGGAATCTAGCACACAAACAAACACTGAACAGAATGTCAGGTCTAGAAGCAGTCAGATATAGAAGAGATCCAATCATACCTCTGTATAACTTCTGATCCACCTTCTTACTTACCTCATCCTTACCTAGGATGCATGTTGGATGCATAGGAGTTTTGGCTTCTTTGCAGTCTAGAAGATTAAACTTCTTCAGAAGTTCCTTCACATACTTGGTTTGGTGAACATACGTTCCTTCTGATGTTTGATTTATTTGTATTCCAAGGAAATACTTGAGTTCTCCCATCATACTCATTTCAAACTCAGCCTGCATAGACTCAACAAACTCCTTTCCAAGTGTAGCATTAGATGTTCCAAAAATAATATCATCTACATATATTTGACAAATTAAAATATCCCTTTTAAAGGTTTTACAAAAGAGAGTAGTGTCCACTTTTCCTCTAGTGAAACCATTATCCAGAAGGAAAGAACTTAAGCGTTCATACCAAGCTCTGGGAGCTTGTTTCAATCCATACAATGATTTCTTTAGTTTAAAAACATGATTAGGAGACATATAGTCTTCAAAACCAGGAGGTTGATGGACATAAACTTCTTCATCTATATAACCATTTAAGAAGGCACTCTTAACATCCATTTGATAGAGAGTGATGTTATGTTGAGTGGCAAATGAAATTAATAGACGAATAGATTCTAACCTGGCCACTGGTGCAAAGGTTTCTGTATAGTCAATCCCTTCTTGCTGACTATAACCCTGAGCCACCAGTCTGGCTTTGTTTCTTACCACTTCACCTTTCTCACTGAGCTTGTTTCTGAAGACCCATTTTGTACCTATTATATTGAATCCATCTGGTCTAGGAACAAGATCCCAAACATCATTCCTTGTATACTGATTCAATTCTTCTTGCATAGCAATTATCCAGTCTGGATCTTCTAGAGCATGATCAACAGAAGTTGGCTCGATCAAAGATACAAGACCTAATTGACAATCTGCATTGTTCTTAAGGAATGCTCTTGTTCTGATTGGATCATCCTTCTTTCCAAGAATGACATCTTCTGAATGACCAGAGATGAGTCTGGATGATCTTCTGACAGATGGTTCTTCAGATATGCTTAGATTCTCCAGAGAAGCTGATACTTGATCTTCCGATTCTTTGCTTCTGAGAAGCTTTGCTTCTGATGCGTTGCTTCTTGGCTCAACAACTTCTGATATATCAATATCACAATCTGCAAAATTATCAAACTGCTTTGGTTTTTCAGAACCAAGCTTATCATCAAACCTGATATTGATTGATTCTTCTACAATCAACGTTTCAGTATTGTATACTCTGTAGCCTTTTGAGCGTTCAGAATATCCAAGAAGGAAACATTTTTGTGCTTTGGAATCAAACTTACCAAGATGATCTTTAGTGTTCAGAATAAAGCATACACATCCAAAAGGATGGAAATATGAAATGTTGGGCTTTCTATTCTTCCACAATTCATAGGGAGTCTTATTTAGAATAGGTCTGATAGAGATTCTATTCTGAATATAGCATGCAGTGTTTATTGCTTCTGCCCAGAAATGCTTAGCCATATTGGTTTCATTGATCATGGTTCTGGCCATTTCTTGTAGAGTCCTATTCTTTCGTTCTACAACTCCATTTTGCTGTGGAGTTCTAGGACAAGAGAAATCATGGGCAATACCATTTTCTTTGAAGAATTCTTCAAAGGATCTGTTCTCAAATTCACCACCATGATCACTTCTGACCTTTATGATTTTACACTCTTTTTCAGATTGAATCTGAATGCAGAAATCAAAGAACACTGAATGAGTCTCATCCTTGTGTTTCAAGAATTTTACCCATGTCCAGCGGCTATAATCATCTACGATGACTAATCCATATTTCTTCCCTCTGACAGATGCTGTTTTGACTGGGCCAAACAGATCAATGTGCAAGAGTTCTAATGGCCTTGAGGTAGAAACAACATTCTTGGACTTGAATGCAGGTTTGGAGAACTTGCCCTTCTGACATGCTTCACAAAGAGCATCTGATTTGAATTTCAGATTAGGGAGTCCTCTGACAAGATTCAGTTTGTTAATCTGAGAAATCTTTCTCAAACTAGCATGACCTAATCTTCTGTGCCAGACCCACTGCTCTTCAGAAACAGACATAAGACAAGTCACCTTCTGACTCATAAGATCTTGCAGATCTGTCTTATAAATGTTTGTTCTTCCTCTTGCCTGTAAATAGGATTGAGCCATCCTTCTGATTTACAGCCTTGCAAGACTCTTGATTAAAGATTATATCATAACCATTGTCACTCAATTGACTGATAGATAAGAGGTTATGTGTTAATCCTTCTACAAGAAGTACATTAGAAATGGAAGGAGAGTTACCAGACTTTATGGTTCCAGAGCCAATTATCTTGCCCTTCTGATCTCCTCCAAACTTGACTTCTCCTCCAGACTTAAGCACCAGGTCTTGGAACATAGACCTTCTTCCTGTCATGTGTCGTGAGCATCCAGAGTCCAGGTACCATGACATGTTGTGCTTTGTCCTTTTTGCAGTCAAGGATATCTGCAATAGGAATAATCTTATCCTTAGGTACCCACATCTTTTTGGGTCCTTTCTTGTTAGATTTTCTCAAGTTCTGATTGAACTTGGGTTTAACATTGTAAGCAATAGGAGGAACAGCATGATAATTTTTAATGTGAGTTTCATGATATTTCCTAGGTTGTGTCACATGCTTTTTGGTGTGTGTTATGTGAAAACTTTGAGCATGTGAAGTGTGCCTAATATCATGAGAGTGGCCGTACTTGAACTGATCATACAATGGCTTGTATGTGAGTTTCATTTCATCAACAGGTTCAAGTTTGTATGGGGTTTCACCCTCAAAACCAATGCCAACTCTTTTGTTTCCAGACACAGCATATATCATAGAAGCTAGCTGACTTCTTGCCAATACTTCTAGATAAGAACTTCCTGAAACTTAAATCATATTCTTTCAGAATATGGTTTAGACTAGGAGTGGATTTTTCTGAATCAGAAGGAGATCCAACTTTATTGGATAGTTTTAAAAGTTTTTCTTTTAATTCAGAATTCTCCAACTCAAGCTTCTTTGTTTCAAATTCAAATAGCTTTTTCAGCTTTTTGTTATTTGAGACTGATTTGAGACTTGAGTTCCAGAAGTTCAGTTAGACCGGAAACTAACTCATCTCTAGTAAGTTCAGAAAATACCTCTTCAGAATCTGATTCTGATGTAGATTCTGATCCGTCATCTTCTGTCGCCATCAGCGCACAGTTGGCCTGCTCATCTTCAGAGTCTGAATCATCTTCTGACTCATCCCAGGTTGCCATAAGACCTTTCTTCTTATGAAACTTCTTCTTGGGATTTTCCTTCTGAAGATTTGGACATTCATTCTTGTAGTGTCCAGGCTCATTGCATTCATAGCACATGACCTTCTTCTTGTCAAATCTCCTGTCATCAGAAGATTCTCCACGTTCAAATTTCTTTGAACTTCTGAAGCCTCTGAACTTCCTTTGCTTGGTCTTCCAGAGTTGATTTAGCCTTCTGGAGATCAAAGACAGTTCATCTTCTTCTTCAGATTCTGATTCTTCAGGATCTTCTTCTCTAGCCTGAAAAGCGTTAGTGCATTTCTTGATATTGGATTTTAATGCAATAGACTTACCTTTCTTTTGAGGCTCATTTGCGTCCAGCTCTATTTCATGACTTCTCAAGGCACTGATAAGCTCTTCCAGAGAAACTTCATTCAGATTCTTTGCAATCTTGAATGCAGTCACCATAGGACCCCATCTTCTGGGTAAGCTTCTGATGATCTTCTTTACATGATCAGCCTTGGTGTATCCCTTGTCAAGAACTCTCAATCCAGCAGTAAGAGTTTGAAATCTTGAAAACATCTTTTCAATGTCTTCATCATCCTCCATCTTGAAGGCTTCATACTTCTGGATTAAAGCTAGAGCTTTAGTCTCCTTGACTTGAGCATTTCCTTCATGAGTCATTTTCAAGGACTCATATATGTCATAGGCCGTTTCCCTGTTAGATATCTTCTCATACTCAGCATGAGAGATAGCATTCAGCAAAACAGTTCTGCATTTATGATGATTCCTGAAAAGCTTTTTCTGATCATCATTCATTTCTTGCCTTGTCAGCTTTACGCCTCTGGCATTTACTGGATGTTTGTAACCATCCATCAGAAGATCCCATAGATCACCATCTAGACCAAGAAAGTAACTTTCCAGTTTATCTTTCCAGTATTCAAAGTTTTCACCATCAAATACCGGCGGTCTAGTATAACCATTGTTACCGTTGTATTGCTCAGCAGAGCCAGATGTAGATGCAGGTGTAGGTGTAGACTTTTCACTTCATCAACCATCTTTTACTGAAGCGTTTTTCTCTTCCTGAATCTTTTCTAAACACGGTTAAGTGCTTGCACCTTAGAACCGGCGCTCTGATGCCAATTGAAGGATAGAAAAACACTTAGAAAGGGGGGGTTTGAATAAGTGTAGCTTTAAAAAACTTGACAGATAAAAATAAAATGCACAGTTATTTTTATCCTGGTTCGTTGTTAACTAAACTACTCCAGTCCACCCCCGCAGAGATGATTTACCTCAACTGAGGATTTAATCCACTAATCGCACGGATTACAATGGTTTTCCACTTAGTCAGCAACTAAGTCTTCCAGAGTCTTCTGATCACACTGATCACTCCAGGAACAACTGCTTAGATACCCTCTAAGACTTTTCTAGAGTCTACTGATCCACACGATCACTCTAGTTACAACTGCTTAGTTCACTCCTAAGACTTTCCTAGAGTATTCTGATCCACACGATCACTCTAGTTCCTTACAACTTAATGTAATTCTAAGAGTATTACAAATGCTTCTAAAAAGCGTTAATCACAACTGTGATATTTCTCTTAACGTTTAAGCTTAATCTCACTAATATATTACAACAGCAATGTAGTGAGCTTTGATGAAGATGAAGATTCTGAGCTTTGGATTTGAACAGCGTTTGAGCAAGTTAATTTGAGTTGTTTTGGTGCGGAATCGTTAACCTTGCTTCTCATCAGAACTTCATATTTATAGGCGTTGGAGAAGATGACCGTTGAATGCATTTAATGCTTTACGTGTTCCGTACAGCATCGCATTTAATGTTATACGCTTTTGTCAACTACCTCGAGCCTTGTTCTCGCTGTGTCTACTGATGTAGCCTAGAATAGCTTTTAACGTTCCTTTTGTCAGTAAGCGTAGCTTGCCACTTGTACTTCCTTCTGATCTGATGTTTGTGAATACAACGTTTGAATATCATCAGAGTCAAACAGCTTGGAGCATAGCATCTTCTGATCTTCTGACCTTGAAGTGCTTCTGAGCGTGATACCATCAGAACTTCAGTGCTTCTGTTCTCTTGTTCTTCTGATGCTTCCATAGACCCATGTTCTGATTCTGCTTCGACCATCTTCTGATGTCTTGCCAGACCATGTTCTGATGTTGCATGCTGAACCCTTGAGACAAAGCTTCTGAGCGCTGAATTATGCGTACTCTTTATATTCCCTGAAAAGGAAATTGCATTGGATTAGAGTACCATATTATCTTAAGCAAAATTCACATTATTGTTATCATCAAAACTAAGATAATTGATCAGAACAAATCTTGTTCTAACAGTAAGAGATGCTCTGATGATGCTCTGGTACATTCAACAATGTTCTGATACAAATCTAGCATGAAGTAATGTTGGTAGAAATTCAAAGCTCTGAAGCTATCCGAGGGAAGCAGAAATCAGAAGCTGTGAATGTTCTAAAGATCCAGAAAACTCAAGCTCTGAAGTTGTCCTAAATGGAAGCAGAAATCAGAAGCTGTGAATGTTCTGAAGATCAAAGAAATTCAAGTTCTGAAGCTGTCCTAGATGGAAGCAGGAATCAGAAGGTGTGAATGTTCTGATGATCAAAGAAATTCAAGTTCTGAAGCTGTCCTAAACGGAAGCAGGAATCAGAAGCTATGAGTGTTCTAGGGATCTAAAGAAATTCAAGTTCTGAAGTTGTCCAATGGAAGCAGAAGTCAGAAGCTATGAATTCTCTGAAGACAGAAGCTTATGTGATCGTCTCTACCGAAATAATCAGGGAAGTCTTTTATTAAAGTTCTTCGAGTATTTATTTCAGGGGGAGATTATTTATCTCAGGGGGAGATTGTTAATCTCAGGGGGAGACATATTCACATGCTTATGCTATAGCTGTGTAATTTGTCTTTGCCGTCTGCTCTTTCTGATCGCAAATTCATATCATTTATATATGTTTTGTCATCATCAAAAAGGGGGAGATTGTTAGAACAAGATTTGTTCTGATCAATTATCTTAGTTTTGATGATAACAATAATATGAATTTTGCTTAAGATAATATGGTACTCTAATCCAATGCAATTTCCTTTTCAGGAAATATATAAAGAGTATGCATAATTCAGCGCTCAGAAGCTTTGTCTCAAAGGGTTCAGCATGCAACATCAGAACATGGTCTGGCAAGACATCAGAAGATGGTCGAAGCAGAATCAGAACATGGGTCTATGGAAGCATCAGAAGAACATGAGATCAGAAGCACTGAAGTTCTGATGGTATCACGCTCAGAAGCACTTCAAGGTCAGAAGATCAGAAGATGCTTTGCACCAAGCTGTTTGACTCTGATGATATTCAAACGTTGTATTCACAAACATCAGATCAGAAGGAAGTACAAGTGGCAAGCTACGCTGACTGACAAAAGGAACGTTAGAGGCTATTAAAAGGCAACGTCAGTAGACACAGCATGAACAAGGCTCGAGGTAGTTGACAAAAGCGTATAACATTAAATGCGATGCTGTACGGAACACGCAAAGCATTAAATGCACTCAACGGTCATCTTCTCCAACGCCTATAAATATGAAGTTCTGATGAGAAGCAAGGTTAACGATTCTGAACAAAACAACTCATATTAACTTGCTGAAACTCTGTTCTATTCAAAGCTCAGAATCTTCATCTTCATCAAAGCTCACTACATTGCTGTTGTAATATATTAGTGAGATTAAGCTTAAACGTTAAGAGAAATATCACAGTTTGTGATTATAGCTTTTAAGAAGCAATTGTAATACTCTTAGAATTGATTACATTAAGTTGTAAGGAACTAGAGTGATCGTGTGGATCAGAATACTCTAGGAAGTCTTAGAGGTTATCTAAGCAGGTTGTAACTAGAGTGATCGTGTGGATCAGAATACTCTAGAAAGTCT